>NC_089223.1:138702816-138735316 GCF_963924675.1 Phocoena phocoena
ACTCCTCTTACAAAATGATAGATTAAATATACAAAAAGTCAGTATAGATACAGTATTTAAATCTGAATTGTATAGTAAATTAATTAAATTACATCTATTATTTCCCTATCATTTTACATAGCACATGGAGAATATGGGTTCTTTTGTGCATAATTTATTATTCACAAAAATAGGCTATGTGCTAGGCCACTGTTATGGTTATCTGCAGAGGCAGTCAGGCCTCACTGCAAATTTGGTTCAAATATTGAGACTGAAGAAGCCCCCACCCCCACCCCCACACACACCAAGGGGGTATGAAAAGGTTTGGATTACTTGCATAATTGATGTTTCCGAGGAGAGCAGTGCAGGCCTCCCAAGCAAGTCAGAAATCACTTGAGAGACCAAGGAAAGATGTTTTTATTGTGGTTAGGGGCTGGGGCTGGGGAGAATCTTCCCGTGTGTGGTCTGCATCTCCAACCAGCATCAGAGGAGGGGGCACCCAGGATTTCTTGTCGTTTTGTCCAGATACAAGACACAAAGGGAAGAGGGAGGGGTGAGGCTTAAAAGCTGTCGGCGTTCAAACATCAAAAACTGGAGGCAGACTTCTCATTATAGCCACGAAAGAAAATGTGATGAATTTCAAAGAGTCAACATAATAGTGACGGTATTCTCTGACAGTAATGCAAAGAAATAAGTAACAAAAGAATAGTGAAAAAAATTCCAGATGTCTAGGAAGAAAAAAACCTTAAGTACTAAATAAGCCTTGGGTTAAGAGAAAATCATAAGGTAATTATAAAATATTTAAAGCACTGCAAGTTAAGAGTTGTGGGACGTACCTAAAGCAACAACAAAAGAAGAAATTATGATTTTAAATACATTTATCAGAAAAGAAAGAAAGAATGAAAATAAGTGAGCTAAGTATCCAGCTCAAGAGGCTATAAGAAAACTAAAATATATATCTAAAAAATAAGATGGAAATAAATATAAGAGCAGAAATCAATGAACTGGAGAATATTTTTAACATTAAAAAGCCAGAAAAGATTTACAGAGCTAAAACTGGTTCAGTCCTTATCAGTATAACAAACAGTCAGACTTCTGGCCAGATGGAAAAGAGAGAAGAAGCAAATAAACAAAGAAAGAAAAATGGAAAATAATTTAAAAAATAATAAAGCAGATTATGAATGCCTACACATATACTCAGGATCCAGATAAAACGGATAAATTTCTAAAAATACATAAAATGCCAAAATTGACACCAGACTAAGTAGAAAACTTAAATAGACCCAAATCCACTAAAGAACCTGAAATGGGAAACAAATAATCCTCCACTAAAAAACTCCAAGAAAGATAAATTAGTTTTATGAAAACTCTTCCAGAGGACAGAAAATAAGGAAAAGTTTCTCACCTCATTTTATGGGTTATGATACACTTATTCCAAAATCAGAACAGAAAAGACAATTATAAGCATTTTCAATAAAAAAATCATAAATAAAATATAGCCAACTCCAAGTGTATATTAAACTTTTTTTATATTTAGAAAAATATCAAATGGGTTTATTCCAGGAAAGCAAAGATGGTTCAACTTCAGAAAATCTTTCAATGTGATTGACTTCATGAATGGACTAAAAAGAAGAATTATGTTATAAGCTGACTAGATCTCCCCACCCACCCTGCAAAAAGAGGATTTGATCACCATCATGGTTAATTTTACATGTCAACTCGACTGGGCTGTGGGGTGCCCAGACATTTGATCAAACGTGATTCCAGCGTGTCTGTGAGGATGTTTCTGGATGAAATTAGCGTTTGAATTGGTGGACTGAGTGAAGCAGATTGCCCTCCCCAGTGTGAGTGGGCCTCACCCAATCAACTGAAGGCCTGAACAGAACAAAAATATTGAATAAGTGGGAACTCCTCCTGCCTGACTGTTTAAGCTGGGACATCAGTCTTTTCCTGCCTTCAGCCTCAAATGGAAAAACTGGCTTGTCTTGGTTCTTGCTCCTGCCAGCTTTCGGACAGGAAGTTTCACCACTGGCCCTTCTGGTTCTCAGGCCTTCAGACTTGAGCCAGACAACACATCGCCCCTCCTGGGTGTCCAGCTTGCCGACTGCAGATCTTGGGACTTGTCAGCTTCCATAATTGCATGACTCAATTCCCTATAATAAATCTCTTATTAAACACGTACACATGATAAGGACATATCACTTCTATTGCTCAAACTAGTCACCAAGAAGAATGGAGTAAGACAATAAAAAATGAGTAAGAGGTTACTGGATTGGTAAGAGAGAAACAAACTTATTTTAAGCAGATGATGTGATTACCTACATAGAAAACGCAACAAAGCCAACAGGTAAATAAATCATCAGAACTGATAAGAGAATTTAACAAAGCTGACAGATACAAGATCATTGTATCAGTTGTCACCTGCTGTGTAACAACTTAAAATCAGCAGCTTAAAACAGCAAACATTGATTATCTCCCAGCTTCTGTGGGTCATGAATTTGGGAGCAGTTTAGCTGGGTGCCTCTGGCTCCATCTCTCATGAAGTGGAGACCAAACATTTGCTGGGGCTGCAAGACTTGCCTGGGGCTGGAGGATCCGTTTCCAAGACGGTGGACCCCATAACTGCCGTCAGAGGAATTCAGCTCCCTGCTGGCATTGGTAGGAGGTTTTATTTTGTGACCACGTTGACCTGTCCGTGTGGCTACTTGAATGTCCAAACGACATGGCAGCTGGCCGCCCCCCAAACAAGTGATCAGAGAGGGAGAGCGGGAGAGTGAGGGGGAAGGAGGACGCCACAGTGCCTTTTATAATCTCCTTTCAGAAGTCACACTGCCAATTCCACCATATGCTTGTCATAAGTGAATCACCAAGCACTGCCCACACTCCAAGGGAGGGGAATTAAGCTCCGTCTCTTTTTTTTTTTTTTTGAAATATTTATTTATGTATTTATTTTGGCTGCACTGGGTCTTAGTTGTGGCACTTGGGATCTTCACTGCGGCGTGTGGGATCTGTTTAGTTGCAGCGTTCAGACTTTTTAGTTGTGGCATGCATGCGGGATCTAGTTCCCCAACCAGTGATCGAACCCTGGCCCCCTGCATCGGGAGCGTGGAGTCTTACCCACGTACCAGGGAAATCCCTTAGCTCCATCTCTTGAAGGGAAGAGTATCAAAGAATCCGTGGACATATTTGCAAAACTATCACAATTATCTTGCAAAAATCATTAGTGTTCCCCCAAACCAGCAGTATCTAGATGGAAAATATAGAGAGCAGGAACCATTGCAGTAGCTTTGAGACAATAAAGCGCCTGGGTTTTAACCTTAGAGAGGGTGCGCAAGATCCTTTTGCAGGAAATTGAAAGTCCCAAATCTAGTAAAAAGCGTGAATGGAAGGAGAGGTCTGTCATGTGTGTGGACGGCTGACTTCACATCCTAAAGTTGCCAGTTAATCTACAAATTAAATATGATTTGATTCAAATCAAAGGTGATTGAGAAGTGTAACAAATTCTCATCTGTTACACTTAAAAGTGAAGATACAAGAACATTGGACATTTTTGAAAAGGAAGAACAAAGAGAAGGGGGGACAGCCCTAAAGTTATTAAAATATACTACAAAGACACAGGAAGAAAACTGTATGGCAGTGGCACTGGACCAGATAAACTCCCCAAACCCTAAATACAGATCCCCCCAAACAAATCCACGTATTTGTGGCAGCTTGATCTGTGACAGAGTTGATATAGTACATCTTTGGAAAAAGAAGATTTTTTTATAAAAAAGAATAGTGTTTTTAAAAACGAGTTCTGCAAATACATTGACACTCTCCCACTGAGAGGTAGGGTCTGTGTCTCCTGCCCTGAACCCGGACTGGTCTTAGTGACGTGCTTATGACCGACAGAATGCCGACAAATAACACCACAGAGCATCTACAGCTGGATCAGAAGAGGCCATGCTTCTGCCTGTTCTCTTGGGACGCTTGCTCTGGGGGCAGCCAGGCAAAAGCCACGAAGTCGGTCTACACTGAGACCACCATGCTGGACAGGCCTGAGGTAGGCACTCAGGTAGAAGCCCAGCGGAGATCCCAGGAGACAGCCAGTGCCAATGGCCAGCCACGTGAGGGACCAAGCCGGCTGTGCACCCCACCTGGCATCTGACTGCGACACATGACGAGTCCTTCCCAAATTCCAGGAGCTCAAACGTGACCGAAACAAGATGCTTGCCTTAAGCCCCGAAGTGTTAGGATAATTTTTTATGCAGCAATAGGAATTGGAACAAACAATATTGGGAAATCTGGCTCACTTTATGGAAAATGGAGCATAGGGTCCCTACCTCATGCCACATACAGAGGGGAACCTGTGTGTAAGAGGCTAGAGACCTAAACGTAAATGACAAAACTGCAGGAGGAAACGCTGGAGAGTGTCTTTGCGACCTTGAGCGGGAAAGAATTTCTTCAATTCTCCAGAAGAACAAAGCATAAGGTGAAAAATGGATGGATTTGATTATATCAGAAGGAAGGATTCCATAGACCATGTTAACAAGTGGGCATCAAGCTAACAGATGGAGAGAACGTACAGGAAACTACTCTACATTACCTTGAGAAAGACGAGCCCTCAAAAAGAAAGACCGGCAGAGGAGAAGAGTCTGAGAGGGACCTGGTAGCTGCTGAGTGAGTGAGGAATCACTCAGCTTCTCCTGGACCAGAAGGACACACACGGGAGGAGCAACACGTCCACCAGAAAAGCAGAACTTGGGTAACTGTGCGTAGCTCTGGGTGTGGACGAGGACATAGGCGGGAGGCCCCGCCTGGCTGCAGCGCATCCTCGACAGCAGCCTGGTGGAAGTTGGGGGGGCCAGCGGAGGATGGCCCAGCATTTCCCGCTCAGCGCCAGGCTCAGGGCTCCGCTGGCCCTTCTGAGGGCGCAGTCACCAGCCCCCAAGGCATGTGCTACCAGGGAAGCCCGGACTGGCGGTCTTGACCCCTGGCCCCAGACGGAGCCCAATGCCTACCTCATAGTAGGAATCCTGGCCCGAGAAGTCACAGTGGATGGGGTGGGGTGGCGCTGCACAGCCCTCCTCCTTCCTCAGTGCTCACACCGGTCCTGGGGCCTGCACTCGGCTGACCCTCCTCCTACAGGAAGCCCCTGCTGTTCCTGGCTTCTTTGTTCTTGGTCACTCAGTCACTTTCAACGCCTCCACAGAGGGCTGGACGGTTGCCAGCCTCCAGTCACGCCAGCACGTGGCTCCCCGAGAGCATTGCCCACCTGGAGGACGCCCCCGATGGCAGGGAGGCCATTTCCATCAAATAAACCCTAAATGCTAAAATATCCAACGAGAATGGAACTTCTTGCTGCTCTGGGGTTCATTTCTGGGATTGCTGGAAAGGCCAAGCTTCCCCCAACATGTGATTTTCAGGTGGTCCGTTGGCTCCCTCTGTCTATACCTAGAAACACAGACACACACTGAACGCCCAGCTGGGTTTCCACCGACAGTTAAGGATGAGGCAGGATCATAAGAAAAAGAAAATCAGGTAACCAACATAATGACCAAGTTGGGAACATGTTTGGAGAAAATAAAAATTCAGACCGGGTTTTGTTTCTTTTCAGCTTTTAACCGCCATTTCCCCCCCCATCACCATGAGGGAGGGGCATAATTATTAAATTCTGTTGGGTCTGGGAACCGCCCCCCGCACAATGCAGGCCACGAGGCCTGCCTGGAGGAGGGGGCTGCCCGCTCAGCCCAGGGACATTCTCTCTCCATCCTGTCCCACTGCCCAGCCTGGGGCTCTGGCTCGAGCTGCCCTCTCAGCTCCAGAAGCCCTTTCCTGCCGCCTGGTGGCCCGTGGGGTTCTGGATATTTCTGCCTGATGCCCTTGGCAGGGCTGCAGTGAGCACGGGGGCCCCGGAGGAGGGAAGGGGGGCACTTCATCACCGCGACAAGAGGCCTGTTGCTCCTGCCGGACCGGCCAGGGCGACAGGGTGACTGCCTGCCCCTGGCCCAGTGCCCGGCCTCCCGAGGATTCAGTTTGGCTCCAGCTGGGCAGCAGCTCCTGGGCTGCCGGCCACGGGAGCGCCACTCACACTCCATCATCGAAGGATGACAGCGGGAACGGTGGGAGTTCATTACAGGGACCATGAATTGTTGGAGGTAATTTAGATTACAATTTAAAGTTTAATTTAAAAATCTATCAACAAATGTGAAAGTACTGGAGGAACATTTTAAAATGCACTTTAATCTCAACAGCACAAATAGCTTTTCGGGGCTCTAAACATCACCACCTGGAAAAACAGTAAAACTTTACTGCATCTTTAATTAAATTACAAACACAAAGGATAATTAACTTTTTTATTTTTATTTTACTCGTGCCATTGTTTCTCCTCGGAGTCAATATCTCGCGGCTGCAGGAACGGCTGTTAGAAGGAAGTTTACAGCCGAGGCCCTGACGCGTGTCTTGTCTGAGGGATGGATGTCCGGGCAGCTGAGACCTGGGCGCCCGGGTCCAGCCGCGGGCGGGCGCGGGGTCGTCCCCCAGGTCGGCCTCGGCTCTGCCCCCAGGCGCAGCGCCCCCTCCCTGCAGGCCCGGCGGGTCCCCCCAGCCGGGTGGGTGTGGGGCCGCGCGTGGTTCCTCCGTGCCGGGCCTGCTCTGGGCGTTCTGACCGTTAGCTCGCTCAGTCCTCCCAGCGGCCCTTAGGCGGGGAAACCGAGGCACCGGCATGTGGGGACCCTGCCGCGGTCACGGAGCGGGTAAGTCGCCGTAAACGGGAGCTTCAGTCCTCTGGTGGCAGCACCCACCCGTGACCCCGGCTTTGGGCACAGGGGTTGGGGGTGCCGAGGCTGGGCGGCTTGGCGCCTAAGGGGGGCGGTGCTGGTCTCCCGGCCGGGGGTGTGTCCTGGGGGCCCTGAGGCGCTGGGGTGGGGAGGGGCTGCGAGGGGCTCCGGCGCGGTGCCCTGGTGCAAGGCCCGGCTGGCCACCTGGGGGTCCCCTGGAGACGCGCTGGGCGGGTTCCTGGTGGGGGGAGGGTTTGCGAGGTCCCGGGATGGGGCGGGGAGAGCTGTAGCGGGCAAGGCGCGCCAGGCCGGCAGGGGGCACCCGGGGCTCGGGGTCGGAACCCGAACCCCAGGGAACTTCATGGGGGCAGCACTCCCTGGGCTGGGAGGGACTGTGAGGGGTGCCCCTCAAGTGGGTGGGAGGCGGCCTTGTGGGGGGGTTCACGGGGGACTCGCTCTCTCTGCGCCTGCGGGTGCGTGGGGGGACAGGAGGGCTGGACCACGCCCCTCCTCCCCTCCCCTCCCCCCACTCCCTCCGTAGCTTGCTTCCTTCCTTCCTTGCTTCCTTCCTTCCTTCCTTCCTTCCTGGGGCGGGAGGGACGTGTGGTTTAGGCACCTTCCTTTCCTGTCCTGCCCGCGGGAGGGAGTTCGGGTTGGGGGGGTGGAGGGGTGATGGGGGTGGGCTGGGGGGTTGGGTGTGGGGAGGTCGGTGGAGGGGTGGAGGGTGTGGAGGGGTGAGGGGGGTGGGTGTGGGGGGGTGTGGGGGTTGGGGGGTGGGGGGAGCGCTCACCTGGGGTACAGAGCACACGGGCAGGCTGGTGGCTGTGGTTGTTCCTGGGCCAGTGAAGCTGGGAAATGGCCCCCAGCAGCGCCCCTCTCTCCCCAGGGTCCTCCCAGAGAGCCAGCCCCAGGCCTGGTCGTGGGGTGGGGGCATCACCCTGAGGGTCCCCCCACCTCCTGCCCCCCGACAGGCCCTGCGGGGCTTCCAGGCTACGCCCATGCTCACACCCAATCTCACGCACACGTGGACACCCCCCTCACCTGCTGACACACTTGGGCACACGCACACCGGTGTCCGCCTGCTCCCCTTACACATATGCGCCCCGCGGTCCGCTCCTGGCCCCACGGCCACACACACCCTCACCACGACCCCCGACTCGCGGTCACAGTCACCGGTGCGTCTTGCCCACCTCTGTGGGGTCTGCCGGGCAACGACTCAGCCTGCCGGGTCTCCGGCTGCGGTGGGAGGGGCACCTGGAGGGGGTGTGGAGGTCGGTCCTGCTGCCCTGTGTCTGGGCGGCATCCCCGGCCTCCGCCTGCCCAGCTGGCAGGGCCCAGCCCCTGGTGTGCAGAGGCAGGGGGGGCTGCGGACAGTGGGTATTCAGCTTTAGCGTGGTGGCTGCTTAATTATTGGTTAATCTAGCAATTTAGCACGCTTCATTTAATTCTAATTAGGAGAATTAATGGGCAGGCAGTGAGGATTCCAACAGAGTGGCACAAAACAAGACCCAGCGGGGACAGTCCAGCTGTGGGGCCGGTCCTAGGGGAGTCCGGCCTAGGAGGGGCGGAGACAGCCGGAGATCATGGTGGGGGGCTACAGGGGCTGGGCTGGAATCATTCAGTGGCCTCCAGGCCGCAGGGGCTCCAAGGGCAGAGGGGACCTTTGACAGCCTGGTTGGACCCCGTGGGCTGCGCCCCCGGCCCCCCCCAGGCCCCCACTGCCTCCCAGGCCTGGCAGCGCCCGCCTGTTTGTCGGCTCATCAGGCCGGCTCCCTGACAAGGCCTGACATTGGACAAGACTGTTCCTCTAATTAAGGTGCTAATTGAATTAAATGGCTGCGGTAATGAGCAGACGAGGAGCATAAAAAGTAAAGAGTCCGATAGGCCAATTAACAAGCGCGCAGAGCATAATTATAACATCGGAATCGCGTGCCCGCCCCCAGCATTGTTAACTGTTGCCGGGGGATTTATGGTAATTGGCCCTACAACAGGCAGCAGCCCAACCTGCCCAGCGCCGGTAATTAAAAAAATGATATTCTACACAAACGCCGGATGGGCTAATTAGGCCTTGATTTACATAAAGGCCCCTGCCTGGAGGCCTGCCCACCTCCCTGCTCCGGGCTACTCGTGGGCAGGGCGGCAGCCCCTGCAGGCCCCGTGGTGGCACAGAGCCGGGCTGGACGCCAGGCCGTCCAGGTCTCCTGCTGGTGGCTGGGGCCTCCGAGGCTACCCCTGAGCCGGAGGGCACTGCACAGAGGGCCTATGCTCTGAACTGAGCCCGTGGAACCAGCAGCTGTCCTGGTCCCAGGTTGGCCTGCCGACGAGCTCTCCCCGCTGCGCGCCGCGTCCCCTCCCCACTCCCACTCCTGCCACCGCTGCCGGGGGATCAGGGCAGCTTCCCGTCCGGCCCTCAGCCACCCGCAGCCTGGGTGTGCCGTCCTCCCGGGGTTCATGGCCACGCCGGGGGCCAGCCCGCCCCTCCCTTCCTCTCTCCCTGCGCCTGTGCACGGCTGTCCTTGCTGTGTCACCAGCAAGTGTGGAGCCCACTGCGCTGGGAGGTGGGCCTAGGACACAGGACACATGGCAGGTCACACTGATCGGGGCCCCAGCCCCTGAGTGGGGCTGCACCTTCTCCTCCTTGATGCCTCCTCTGAGGGAGCCCCAGCCCCACCCCCTGGGGTAGGATGTGCCCCCCCCCACCCCCCATCAGTCAGCGAGGACCAGAGGGGACAGGCAGACAGACAGGCTGCAGGGAGGCACCCAGACAGAGGGGCAGGCAGGCATGTGCCCTCTGGGGCGGGGTGCCCTCGCAAGGCAGAGGGGAAGCCAGGACAGGCTCTGCCAACCAGTCCTGCCCCCTCCCACAATGAGGCCACCGGGCACCCCACTTTAGAGGTGGGAAGTGGAGTTCAGAGATGCTGCCCAGGGCCCTTCGTGCTGCCCCAACCTGTCCTTCTCCCTGGAGCTGTACCCGGGGGCCAGCACAGTTCCGGGCATCTCCCCAAACCGGAACCCCACACGCCCCCCTCCCCGCAACCCGCACGGGCAGCATCCTGGCTGCCGCTGCGCCCCCCCCCCCGCCCCGCCCCCAACGACTCCTCAGGCAGATTTACCGTGACGTTCACACTCTGAACAGAAAACTCTGCCTCATTTACAAATGTAATTTCAATTGAGGGTAGTTTTCCAATCTCCTTTCATTTGAGTCCCCATTGAGCCCCTTCTCGCGGAGCTGATGGCATGATTAGACAGCGCTCACGCCACGGCAGGCTGGTCAAGCGCGGCCCCGTAAATTGGGAAAGATGTTTTATCAGGACACGTCACCGCTGCCGCTGGCAGCTGTGGGGTGCTCCGGGCTGTCCCCTCAAATCACGGTTATGGAATAATTTAGCCCGCGATTCTCTGTGATTACTGCCGCCACCGATCATGCTGTCACATTCCAAGTGGGTACTTCATCCTGCGTTTATTCATGCCAGATCTGTTTTGCTTTCGTAATGAGCACATATTACCCCAGCACAAAGAGGGTGAAGACGTCCGCGGTGATAGATAGGCACAAGATTAAATGGGATCTTTACGACTTCTGCAGCCATCAGTTCTGACTGTGTGATAAGAAGAGTCGACTTGGGTCCTGATTTGCTCTTTATTGGAGCCAATATTAGCATGCGCTCACCGGTGCACGGGCTGATCAAACCCATTTAAGGTGGACTCTCAGATGCGGGAGGGGCGGCAACCCTGGGGCGCTGCTGCCAGCCGGCAGGGAGGCTGAGCCCAGCCCCCAGGGGCTCAACCCACAGAAGACCTTCCCGAGCTGCCCCAGGGCGACCCCACCCCTTGGGGCAGCTGCAGGTGGGCCGGTCCCTTCAGCCTGGGGTTGCAGGTGGCCAGCTGCACTCCCACCGCCCACGGGGCAGCCTCTCTCTCCCAGCCCACCCTCGGGGCCCAGCTCCCACGAATGCAACCTGGCTGGACGGGCGATTGTTCATGTAGGGCCTAAGGGTGCCAAGCCACTTCCTGGGTGGGGACGGGAGACTGACCCCCGTATCAGACCACCTCCTATCCACTTGGGGGAGACACTGTCTGGGCCCCCAGGCTCCCCACAACCTGCTCCCACAGCTGCCCTTGGGACACCCCACCCGCTGGGCATGGCTTGTCCCATCCCTCCTTGGCTACAGCAGAGGGTGAGGCCCTCCAGTGACACTGTCACTGGCCCAGACACAGCCCAGGAGCCCATGCTGCACCCAAGTCCTGTCTTTATCCCGAGGGGGAAGGCCAGCTCAGCCAGGTGACCACTGTATCCTTGCCCCCCGGCAGGGCCACGGCGGGCAGTGCCTGCTCCTTCTACGGGGTATACGGGGCCCCTCTACCGTGTGGGGTGACCGTTCTTACTTGTGATTTAGGAAAGCAGAATCACAGTCTGAAGCCATCGTTTCAGAGCCTCCCACGGACACCTTTGTGGGAAGCCAGCCTGGAATCTGTCCGTATTTGTCCATATCACATGTTTTTAACCTTTCACGTCACACCTGTTGAGGCTGCGGGAGGAAAGGTAGGATGGCATCTCCTTGTGGCCAAAGGGCCACGTGGCCCGAGCTTGCGGGCATCCACTTCCCGGGCCACGAGCTGGGTCATGTGGTCCCACCCAGCTGCTCTGAGCCTCCGCTGTCCTGACCGCCATCTGTCCACTCGGCCCATCCACGGTCCCCCCAACTTACCACGCCCCAGCCTCTGCCCGCAGGGCTGTCACGAGACGGAGGCAGCTTTGCACAGGGCCAGCACACTCGCACATGCCCTGAGTAACAATAATGTCCTGGCTGTTGTTGCCCTTGGTGGCCCTGAGCCTGGTGCGGGGGCCAGCGTGCCCGCGACAGTCCTGGCCACTCCGCGAGGGCGGACACCAGCAAGAGAGCAGACGGGCCTGTGGTGGGTGACTGGGGCAGGACCCGGGAGCAGGAGTGGGGTCCAGAGGGGCCAGGCGCAGAGGGCGATGGGTTCAGGGGAGATGGCGCCAAGGTCTCAGGGCCGCGAGGCGTGCGTGGGGCCCTGGTGGGCTCCCTCTGAAATGTACTAGACCCACCCCCGGGCAGGAGGAGCTTAACCCCCCATGAGTGGGGGCGTGCGCAGTGACCTATCCAGGCTCAGGGCCGGGAGGGCAGAGGGGACGCTGCCCCATGGCGGGACCCAGCAGAGCCTCTGCCCCTGGGAGGAGTGACAAGGGGGCACGTCACCTCCTGGTCTTCTCGGCCAGCCCGGACCAGGCGTCCTGCAGGACACCGGGCCAGCCCTCAAGGTGTCAAGGCCTGAAACACCAGGAGAGACAGGGGCCCGGGAGGCGGTGCAGGGTGCAGGAGCGGGCCCTGGACCAGGAAAGCGACATCCGTAGGGACGTGCGAAATCCGAATCGAGTCTGGGCTTAGTTGAGGGTGACGTGATGATGTTGGGTCCTCAGTTGTGACAAATGTACCCTGTAACGAAGGTGAAAGGTGAGGGGATACCAGGTGGGGTGTATGGAAAATTTCTGTACTATCTGCGACTTTAAATCTAAAATTGTTCCAAAATAAAGCTTAAAAAAATCCCTCTGGCTCCAGTGTGGAGTGGCTGCTGGGGAGGAGGAGGAGGGGAGGGGAGGGGAGGGGAGGGGAAGGGAGGGGGAGGGGGAGGGGGAGGGGAGGGAGGAGGGAGGGGGAGGGGAGGGGGAGGGGAGGGGAGGGGGAGGGGGAGGGGGAGGGGGAGGGGCGGGGAGGGGGAGGGGGCCTCACGGGGTGGGGGGGTGGGTTCGGTGTATGTGTGTGTCAGAGGCGGGCCCTCCAGCTCGTGGGGTTTTGTGTGTGTGTGTGTGTGTGTGTGTGTGTGTGTGTGTGTGTGTCTGTGTGCGCTTGAGAGAGTCACCAGTGTGCTCTGATCCTGCTCCTGTGAGGAGCCCTCTTGGGTCCACCAACTGTCACCTCCCATCCCACCACCTGCCCTGCAAGGCCTGGCGAGGCGCTTGCAGGGGTGGGGCTTGGGGCTCCCATGAGTGAGTGGGGCTCTGATTGCTCCTCTGGTGCTGGGGACCCCCCACCTTGAATCTCACCCTCCCGCACTCTTCAAGCGCCTCAGGTAGGTCTCTCCCCACACCCAGGCTGAGCTGCAGTCATGGGTGTCTGGGCTGTGGAGGTGGCTGGGGTGGGGGGTCGGGCTCCTATGGTGCCCTCACGCCTCTCCCTATCTGGGCTCCCTAAGGCCCCTGCCTAGAGCTCTGCAGTCCCCTCCTGCGACTCCCCCACCCATCACCATTAATAGAAACCCATAAATATCTCTACCTGCTAATTTAAAAGGTACTGGGGCTGTTTATGAGCACCCCAAGAATGACAATTATGAGCCTGAAAGTAAGTGATTATTGACAGTAGACAATGGGATGGCACGTCTGGACGGCGAGTAGGCTGGAGGACTCCCGGGTGATAAGGGAGAGGCTTTCCTTTTCTCATGCTAATTTAGACACTACTCTCTCCGCGAGAGCAGGGACAGTGTTCACCTTTTCATCTTAAATGTCACTGTGGCACTGGGCGCTCCTGGAGGGGAGGTGCCAGGACAGATGCCTGCCCTTTGCTAGAGGGATGGGGTGGGGGGCTCGGGGTGCGGGGGACCCAAGCACGTGGGGAGCCCCTGACCCTACAGCCTAGGGCAGGGGCTGGTGAAGGCGCTGGCCTCCGTGGGCTGGGGGCTCCTGGGAGAATGGAGATGGAGAGTTGGGCTGGACGGACACCTCCTCTGGCCGCTTTATGGAGCCTGTCCTCACATGCCCGACCCCAAGGACAGCTTGGAGTGATGTGGGAGCAGGTCCACTGAGGCAGTGGACGACGGAGTGGCCCCCCGCCTCTGGTCCCAGTTGGCAACAGGCCTGGGAAGGTGCGGCACAAGGGATTCTCTGGGGACAGCCTGGAGGTAGTGGGATCAGGTTCTTGCAGACGAGGGCACAGGAGGGCCCCAGAGGCTCACCCTCGGCCTCCCCTCCCCTCCTGCATTCATACAGGCAGGACCACAAGGCCGCTGGGCCAGATTCTGCGTGACCCTCCGTGAGGACCCTCGCCCTCCCCCGACCTGTCCCCGACGTCAGGCTGCGCTCAGGCTGGGGGCACCGGCGTTCGAGCAGACCTCCTGCCCCCAAACCCCGCTCCGCTTCTGGTCCCAGTGGCCTCTCCGAGCGGCCGCCCCCTTCCCTCGTCCGCACCCACCCCGCCCCCCAGCCTCAGCGCAGGCTGCCCCTCCCCCGTCTGCAGCGCCCTCCCCGCTCGGAGCGTCTGCCCCCGGCCCGTGGCCGCGCGGCCCCATCTCAAGGTCTCACGCTGCGCGATCTCACGCCGGTCAGCTTGCGCGGTTAGCTCTGCCCGCCCTCCAAGACCCAAGGCCCCGCGAGGGAGGGGTCGGCGTTGCTCCCGTCTGGGCCCAGGGACCCGCGGGCAGGACGGCTGACTGCAGGGGAGGGGAGCCCTGCTGCCCGCGCGGGGGTGGGGGGCGCGCCCCCCGCCGGCACTCAGCCCGCACGGCCGTCACCGACCTGGCTGTGACCGGGGCCCTCACGGCGTGGCGCGCGACCCACCCCGGCAGGCCTGCTGTCCTCCAGCCCAAGAGGCGCTGCCCGGGCTCCCCGTGTTTGCTGAGTGACTGCGGATGCACCCTGCCGCGTGTGAGGGCCCACGCAGGGGCCCCCTGCAGGGGCCATGGGGTCAGCTCTCTCCTACTGAGCGCCCTCCAAATACGGGCCGGGCTCGTGTCCCTCGGCAGGTCCCACAGACGCCCGGAGGGAGCGGGGTGCACCCAGGAGTTCCCACCGCAGCGAGCCCCGGAGCGCAGCGTGGCCTCTGCCCTTACTGTGCGGGACGGGGCCACGGGCGGCAGTCCAGCTCAGGGGAGGCCTCTGGGGACGGGGACCAGCGTGGTTTTCTCTGGGCCCTGAGCCCTCCCTTCGCTATGGAGTGCTTCCTGTGTGTGTTTCTGCCCCATCTCAAGACCCAAAAGTCTCCCCAGGAAGTGTTTCCCGACACCACCGCACTGTTAGGCGTTGCCCACCCCCCAAAGCTGGGGGAGTCTGGGGGCCCTGAGGGGTGGCTCCCCTCCAGGCTGTACTGGCTTCCCTCCCACCTGGGCCCACCTGTTGCCCTTCCCTTCCCACCAGGGCACAGAGGGGCCCCCCTGAATGGTGATGAGCACCCGCTCCCCTGGGGAGGAGGAGGGACTGTCCCCCTCGGCACGGCTGCACAGTGGCTGGGGTGGGCTCTGCCATCCGGACCCTGGGCCCAGCCCCCCTCTATCCTGTGTTTCCGGGGGGTTGTGTGAGCTGTAAGACCTTTCACGTTGTCTGGGGTCATGCAGGCCATGGGTTCAAAGCTTTCTCCGCAGGAATGCTGGTGGTTCGGGCTCCTCGGTGGGGCCACCCAGGGAAGGGGCCCGTTAATGACCCTGCCCGGAGCTCCTCTGAGCACCTGGGTCGGGGTGTGTGTGTGGACAGGCTCTGAAGGGCCTGAGAGGAGACCCTGGTCCAGACCACACCCTCTTTCTGCAGCCGAGGCCTGAGGGGCAGATTGGCCTTGAATGCAACTGTGGCCTGAGGCCCTCGGGCTTGCTGTGGAACCAGCGTTCCCATTTCTCATGCCCATTGGAGCTTGGGGCTCCGGGAGCAGAGGAGAGGGTAGACAGCACTGGCAGGCAGCCAGAAAATTGAAGGACACGCCTGGGGCTCCCCTGTGAAGTGCAGGGGCCCCTCACTCTCTTTTCACCCATTTCCTCTCAAACAACTTCCCAGGAAATGGACGGTGGGTGGGTCGACAGCAGGGTGACGGATGGCCGTGGCACACGCAGGCTCCTTGTGCTGGAGGTGCCGGGGTGGGGGGGAGCGCCCTGGGCTCTGGAGGAGCAGGGGTGGGGTGTGGCGAGGAGAGTGGGGTGTCTGGGGGCTCCTCGGGCAGAGGTGGAGCGGAGGAGGGGTCCACAGAATGGGTGGTGCAGCCCTGGGGGTGGGCCATGGGTGCCAGGGCCCGGGGGGAGGGTACTGTGGAACAGACCTAGGCCCAGGGCACCCAGGACGTGGAGAGCCAGAGGGGTGTGGTGGACGCCAGGACGCTGGTGGCCAGCGTGGGCAGTGGGGAGGGGTACAGAGCCTGCCTGGCTGGCATCCTGCCCCCCCACCCCAGCTGGAGGCCTCGGGGCTGGTTCTGCGACCTCAGTCTGTGCCTCGGTTTCCTCATCTGTAAGTGGGCTGTGCTGGCCCTGTCCCGGGGGCTCCCTGAGCAGTGCCTGGCGCAGACGGGCCCCACGGGGCTGCAGCCTCGCCACTCACCAGCTGCCCTGGCCGAAGGGTGTGGGCCAGCCCTGGCTTCCACCTTAAGGTGTGAATAGCCAAGCCCTCCTCCGCCCCCGCGTCCTGGTGACAAATACTAATGTCTAAATCAGCAGCCCGCCCAGCTGGCCCGCACCGCTCATGTTCTTTGCTGAAATGTCACCTGTTCCTATCTAACGATTTGCATAATGCAAAGCTTCTCACTCGTAAAATACAGATTAAGAGGGGAAGGGAGTCATTCTGGAACCAGGGAGCCATTTCAAGGGAAATGGGAGGGAGGCTGGGAGGCCCGCACTTAACCCCATCCCTGCCAGCTGGGACTCTGCCTGCACCATCACAGCGCCCCTGGTCCCGCCTCGCCTGGCCCGGGCACCCTGTGGCCGCCGGGCTCTGCCCCTGACCGCCAGGAAAGCCGAGCGGGTGAGGACACTGTGCCCCGCGCCGGCCCAGGCTGACGGCCGCGTGCCACCCAGCCCTCCTCACGGCCTGCTGGGGAGGGTGTCTTCCGTTCTGCCATGAGCCTGTGGCTTCGGGGGGATGCGTGCGCCCACATGTGGAGGAAGGGGCGGGAGGGGCCGAGGGGCCCAGGCCTGGGGCTGCTCAGGCAAAGCTCTGTGGAAGTGGTGACCACCCGGCGCTCCGGTCCTCAGACATTTCAAAGGCGTGCCTGGGGCCTGGGGAGGGGCCGGGCCCGCCTTGTCAGTGGGGGCTTCTCCAACCCCCAAGTCGGCTCGGTCTGTGGTCTCAGCCAAGTTGGAGCAGGTGCCCCCGGGCCCCGCTGCCGCCTGGGCGGTGGGCTCGCCCAGCAGCTCGCTCAGCCTGAGCGCGGGGGCTGAGGGCGCAGAGCCAGGGCCTGGGCGGGCTGCCAGAAGGGACGCCCGCTTGTCCCTCCAAGGAGAAGAGTGACAGCTGAGGCCTGGCTCAGAGGGCCTCTGAAAAGGGGCCAGCTGGGTTGGCGGGGCTGGCTCAGGCCTCACAGCCAGGAGGGGGCAGCGAGCCCTCACCCCACCCGCCACACGGTGCAGCCGCTTCTCCGAGCGTCCACCACCAAGGAGGAGGTCAAGGTCAGCCTCCCCGCCCGCCGCCAGCCCCGGCCCCAGGACACTCCCCCATCCAGAACCCCTCTCTGCAGGGGAAGGAGCCCCACACGCTGGCTGGCCCGTCCCGGGATGGGGGTGCTGTGAAGCCAAAGACGGGGGGTCAGAGTGAAGGCGGGGCAGCGGGTGCACAAAGAACGGGGTCCCCAGGGAGAGAGCGGAAGCGGAAGCGGAAGCTGCCTACTGAGTCTGGACCACGTGTGGACAGGCACGGGGGTGCTTGGCCGAGGGCACCCTTGGCGAGCCCACTGCTCAGGGAGGTTACCCTGACTTCACATCACAAGGGAGGGGCTGATTTAACGGGGCCTTCCCTTGGCCCAGCAGGGAGGACCAAAGCCCTGGTGCCTCTTCCCCAGCCTGGGGCGCCACAGGGAGCCTCGCCACTCTGCGCTGAGCTTCCCAACCTCGGGCAGCTGGACTTACCTGCTCATCTGCCCTCCCACCTACTGACTCACCAATCCTGCCTCTCACTTCTAATCCAGGGGAGTAACTGAGCTGGGCAGCCTCACCTTGGTGCCCCCTCACCACCGCCATCACCACCATCACCACCGTCACCCTCACCACCGCCATCACCATCACCACCATCACCACCGTCACCACCGCCATCAGCACGGTCACCACTGGCACCTGCAGCTCTAACACTCAGCGTCACTCTGTGCTGTGCGCGGCGCTGGTGCTACTTTTATATCATCTTATGTAATCCGCACGGCCAGAGTTCTGTGTTTTCACCGCCCTCTTTCTACAGTCAGGGAAACCAAGGCAAAAAGGGTTTGCTGGGGGCTTCCCTGGTGGCGCAGTGGCTGAGAGTCCGCCTGCCGTTGCAGGGGACACGGGTTCGTGCCCCGGTCCGGGAAGATCCCACGTGCCGCGGAGCAGCTGGGCCCGTGAGCCATGGCCGCTGAGCCTGCGCGTCCGGAGCCTGTGCTCCACAACGGGAGAGGCCACAACGGTGAGAGGCCCGCGTACCACAAAAAAAAAAAAAAAAAAAGGCTTTGCTGGGCTTTGGCCCTGACATCTCCCCGTGTGGAAAAGAAGGCGCTTACATGAAATTTGGGAGCTGAGCCGCTGAAGTGAGCTCACTCTGATCCTCTAGTCAAACCATCCCTACCCCTGCCCCTTGCCTGGGGATGGATCAGATAGACTCAGTGCGCCCAGCACCAGTGGGGGAACCATCTTCTCTCAACCTCTGGGGGACATTCAAGGTGCCACCCTGTCTCCAGCTGGCCACAGGACAGGCAGCACCTACGTCTGCTGCCCAGACCAGGGTTTGCCTTCGTAGATGCCCCTCCTCCACAGACGCCCCTCCTCCGCTGATGCTCCTCCTCCGCTGATGCCCCTCCTCCGCTGATGCCCCTCCTCCGCAGACGCCCCTCCTCCGCAGACGCCCCTCCTCCGCTGATGCCCCTCCTCCGCAGACGCCCCTCCTCCGCAGCTGCCCCTCCTCCGCAGACGCCCCTCCTCCGCAGACGCCCCTCCTCCGCTGATGCCCCTCCTCCGCAGACGCCCCTCCTCCGCAGCTGCCCCTCCTCTGCAGGAACTCCTCCTCTGCAGCTACTTTTTCTCTGTAGGTGCCCCTCTCCGCAGGTGAGCCTCCTTTTCTCTCCCACCCTGGGGACGGAGGGGCCATTTTTCTGCATCTGAAGCCCTTCCCAGCACTGCGGGACTGAGGCTCCCAGCTGCCCCCGGTGCACTCCCCGGTGACGAGCTGATGGGTGCCGGTGCACGTGGTTCGGCTCGCGCTTCTCCGGGTGCAGAAATCGCAGCTCTGCTTTCCCCACCTAATCCTCCCATGGGTAACACACAGGGCTTCCGACCCCTGGGGGGCACTCTGGGGCCACAGTCTAGCCCTGCCCAGGCCTGCGGACATCCTGTGATGGTCTCGGCCGTCACAGTGCACAGCCAGGATTCTGGTCAATGTCCGGCCGACGGGTCGTTAGGTGAGTCACAGCTAATCTAGTGACTGGGCGCTGACGGGTGGCCGAGAGACCATTTGGGCTCCCTGTAGGGCCTCCGGCCCACAGCGCCAGGAGCCCAGGCCCAGGGCTGGGGCCCGCACTCCCACAGAGGCAGCCGCCCCTCCTCTCCTGAAACACATGAGGGTGTGCAGGGACCTCACCTGAGTGGCCGTGGTCCCAACTGATGTTTTGTTTCTGAGCAACTGAGCAGTGAGCTGCCAGCTCTCAGAGACCCCAAGGGACAGGACTTCCAGGGCCCACGCTTGCCTGGGGCCGCGCAGTCAGGGAGGAAAGGATGTTCTGAGGGGTCCAACCTGCACCTGGGCAGACACGGGGGCCCAGAGCACAGCCAAGGATGGCTCCCGTGAGGGACCTGGCAAGTGAGGCCCTGAGCAGGGCCTGGTCCCTCACTTGGCCCCTGACTCTGGCCCAGCTGGTGGTGGGGAGGGGCCGTGACTGCGGGAGGGTGTTGAGCGGCGGGGGTCGGGAGGGGTCTTCATCTGCAGGGAGGCTGGCTGGCTGAGGGGCTGAGGGGCAGGGGGAGAGCCTCTGAGGGGCCCAGGTCCAGCCCCGCTGGCTGCATCTCAGGCTCTGTATGTCCTATCCTGCCCTCTGGCCTTCCCAGGCCACTGACCCCACAGGGTCCCCCTCTTGGTTCCATCATCACCTCCCCCCACCAGCATCCCATCAGCACAGATGGGCTGGTCCTTCTCCGTCTTCAAAAGCCTTGCCTTGTCCTGCCTGCCGCCCATCCCTCCACCTCCCACTCTTGCCCTCTGACCCCCTCCAGGCCCCTGAGGACCACGGTACTGTCCCTCCCTGGGCACCTGAATGAGTCTGGGGCTGTCTCCTGGGACCCCAACTCAATTCACCCCAAGTTCAGGGCCTGGGTGTGCCCAGGGCAGGAGAGCTGGGAACGGGCAGAGCTGGGGCAGAGGCTCCAAGGATTTGTGTGGCCTCCCCACCACATCGCCACATGGCTTGGTCACAGTCTCAAGTGCTCGCTCGCTGGGTGAGAGGCAAGGGGCGGGGCCCGCCCGGAGGGCGGCCGGGAGGAGGTGGCTGGGCCTGGCGGTGCGCTGGACAGCGATTCCTCCTCGCAGCTGCTGATAAAGCCGGCTAATGGCATTTCTCTAATGAGAAAAGCCCGGCTGATTATGACAAATCGCCAGGAGCAGCGGGCTAAGCGGCGACACGCGCGCCACTAGCCGCCAGGAGGGGCTGGCCCCACCCGCCCCAGCCTTGGCTTCTGGAGGTGGGGAGGGGGCGCCCAAAACCCCTCCCGGCCCGAGTGGGCTTGGGTGGGGGAGAGGTAGTGCGGGAGGTGCTGAGGGGAGGAGCGATGGGGCCCCGGAGGCGTGGGGGGGAGGGGCGCCCCCAGCTCCCCCGCCCACAGCCCCCCAGCGCCAGGATCCTCACCGGCGTCCCCCTCTGCTGCTCTACTTCCTTCCCGTGTGCGTGCGCGCGCGCGCGCGTCTGTCCCGGGGTGGGATGGGGTGCGGTGGGGGCACCGTGGGATGACTGCAGCCGCTGCCCGCGCCAGGCCCAGGGGCTTCCCCGGCTTTTCCAGGCTTTTCTAGGCAGAAGGAACAGCAGGGTGGCTGGGCTCAGCCTGAGGCAGGGCTGGGGGTGCAGAGCCGGGGGCAGAGAGTGAGGGCAGCCCAGGTCTGCAGGGAGGACAGGCCTACAGTGTGGGGAGCCTGCAGGGCCGTGCTTGGGCGCGGGGGCAGTGGTGGGGGGCCAGGAGAGCTGGCTCTGTCCCTTGGCTTTCCTTGCCTCCCCCAGAGGGTGTCTGGCTGGGGAGACACTCACAGTCCTGAGTCTGGGGCCCTGGCCTCCCTCATCTCTGTCGGGCGTCCCCTCCTCAGCCTGGGGGTGCGGTGGTGTCAGGGCAGGACATGCAGCAGCCAGCACGGCCATCCCTCTGCAGCTTTTCCTATGAAACCTTCCAGCTGGAGCAGACTGCCTTCTGTCCGTCCACCCGTCCATCCGTCCATCCGCCCCCCTGTATTGAGCCTCTACTGGGCACCAGACCCTGTCGAAGAACTGGGCAACCTCAACTGCCAGCAGCTTCACCCACCCGCCCACTCACAGGCGGTCTTCCCGCCAGCCGCCCCCTCCCTCTGCCCTGTCCCTCCCTCCGGCGTCACACCTGGTTTGCAGCCCCTCACAGCGTCCTGACCCTGGGCTGTTGGACCCAGGGACGCGCCTTGCTGTGTTCAGCAACAGCTCCGCCCCCCAACGCTCCCCTTCCAGATGGCCCTTGGTCCAGCTTCCAGAACCTTCTCTCCTGGTTCCCTGCCTCCCTCTGGGCTTCTGGGCTCTGCCGGCCCCTGGGCGCTTTCCCAGGGCTGGACCCCACCCCACCTGAGCAGGCCAGGCTTTTCTGCAGCTCCGGCCTGTGGGCAGCAGGGATTTGGGGAGACATGAAGCGTTATTTAAAGGGATGGGGTCCGGGGCAGCTCTGTGAGAGGCGTGGGGAGAGGTAAGAAGGCGTAATGGGATTTTCCACGTGGAACGACTGTCTTATCTGGGCCGAGCGTGTCATCCATTACTGCTAATTACGCTGGGCACGGCCGCGCCTCGAGCCCCAGCCGCTCGGCCGGGCGGGCGGCTCTGTCATTGCCCTCTCTGGGGCCGCCCCTCTCGGCCAGGCGGGAAGGGCCCGGGGTCTCCCTATCGTCCCGGAGCAGCAGACAAATGTCGTGGGCGCCCTTGTGATAGATGAAGCACGGAAATTAGTTCCAGAGTTGAACTGATACCCGCAGAGCACGGCTACATTTGGTTATGGCAGCCCTAATTGATGAGCTCATTAAGTCCATTATTAGAGAAATTGATTTCAAATAGGCACTTAGAGCGGGGGCAGGAGGCAGGTGGGCGGGGGCAGGAGGTAGAGGGAGTCGCAAAATACATAATGAGGCAAGTCATTTTACAGGTTTGTTTAATGAAAAGCCTCAACTGCGTACCCGTGGCCGTGTGGGTTTTAAACACTCATTTTATGTACTAATAAAGCTCCCGGTGGTGGGACCCATTCCCAGCCAGGCCCACCGTCCTCCGCGGCCGCCCCTAATTAATTAATTAACCCCAGTGAGGCAATCAATGAGTCAGTCACGCAGAATCGACACTTGGCTGCCCCGCTTGGGGAGGGGAGGCCCGGGGAGGAGGGGGCTCGGCGTTCGACCTCGGGCGGCTCGGCCCCCAGCCCGGCCCGGCCCAGAGCCCCGGCCCTGGGACAGACGTAGCCCGATGGCGGCTGGGAGGACCCCGAGGTCACCCCTGACTCGGTGACTACAGCACGGTCCCTCCAGTCTGCGCCCCGAGGGCAGCCCGAGTGGCCGTAACCTGACTTGACTCCGTCCTCCAGGGGGTGGGAGACCCTCAGGGTTCTGCCTGGTCCAGGCGGCTCATCCTGGGCTGTCCTCGGGATCCTGACCCCAGTCTCCACCCCTGCCTCTCCCCCAGACCCACATGCACACAGATGGATACAGACACAGGGACACATGCAGACACACAGACACGTGCGGACACACACGAGAGGGAATACTGACACGGTCACAAGGTTACACAGAATCCCACAGGCAGACCACACAGACACACACGTGGCTACACAGATACATACGCGTATGGACAGAGAGATTGACGTGGACATACGCAGAATCCCACATTCAGATGCCCATGTAAACACACACGTGTGGACACATGTGCACACACGTGGACGCCCACTGACACACAGACAGGAGCACACACATGACATTCCTTTCTGACACACCCTTGGGCCTCTCCTGAGACCCCGCACCACCTGTGGCCATTTCTCTTGTCCCTTCATCCGCCCCCCCTAGGTTCAGACCACCCAGCTCCGTCTATGGGCCTCTGCCTGTCCTGATCCCGTCCCGTCTGACTCCCAGGCCACAGGTGCAGACAACCGCGGTTAGTCCTCCAGCTGCCTAGTCCTGGGTCCCAGGCCGGTGTGTCCAGCGGCCCGTCCACGTCTCCACCTGGGTGTCCTGGGCTGAAACCGACTCTGCAGCCTGCCCCCAGCACTGCCCCTCAGTCAGCCCATTGGCCGTGCGGCCCTCCAGGGCGCACTGTGTAGGGGCTGCCCTGGGCCAGCACCTGTCCGCCTCCAAGGCTGCAGGAGCCCGTTCCCCAGCCCTCGGCCTCCCCGAGTCCACCTCCTGTCCTCCGTGGGGAGTAGAGCTGCACGTGGCCTGGGCCCGGGGCCTCTCTGACCGCAATGTCCGCGTTCAGTCCTCTCCAGCCATGCCGGCGCCTGCCATGCCCCAGCACCTGCTCAAGGCCTCTGCTCCTGCTGTCCCCCGTGCCCGGGACCACACGCCCCTCCCTTCCTCCCCTTGTGTCATGGCAGCCCCTCCTCCACCCGCTTTCCTTTCTCGGGGGCTCACCTTCGCCCGGGGTGGGGTGAGCGTCTCGTTGTGTCTGTGTCCATCCCGCCAGCGTGTAGCCCCCCAAGGAGGGCACGTTTGTTGGTTTTCCTTTCTGTCGATTCAGCAGCATTCCCAGAATAGTGCCTGGGGGTCTGGGGGACTCAACGAGGTCCAGCAAGTGAGCCGGGACGTGAGATTATTCAGTCTATACGGCGGGGCCTGCGGTGGGATCTACCCACCAGGGTCTACAACGTGGGTCAGGAAATACTGCCTGTGAGAGACAGCAACAAGTTAATGTTTGTTATGTCAATAAGATCATTAAAACAGGGACTTCCCTGGCGGTGCAGTGGTTAAGAATCCGCCTGCCAATGCAGGGGACACGGGTTCAAGCCCTGGTCCGGGAAGATCCCTCATGCCTCAGAGCAGCTAAGCCCGTGCACCACAACTACTGAGCCTGCGAGCCACAGCTACTGAGCCCGTGAGCCACAACTACTGAAGCCTGCACGCCTAGAGCCCGTGCTCTGCAACAAGAGAAGTCACCACAATGAGAAGCCCGCGCACCGCAACGAAGAGTAGCCCCCGCTCGCCACGACTAGAGAAGGCCACTCGCAGCAACGGAGACCCAACGCAGCCAAAAATAAATAAATAAATTTAAAAAAAATTTAAAAAAGGATCATTAATATAGCTCCAAGCTGGTTTGGGGGCTGTTTTGGGAGGAGGGGCAGGGAGATGGAAGTGGGAATTCTCAGCGTGGGAACAGGACACTGATGTGTGATGTTGAAAACGTGTAATTGAAGAAAAAACAGATCAGGCATGGTCTCAACGGAGGGACTGTGGCTGGGAGAAGTGGCTCCACGTGGTTGGAAGACTTGAAGCCCGAGGTGGTAGGAAGCCACCCGTCCCGCGTCCCGAGGGCAAGGCAAGGGGGACGGGCTGGGCGGGGGGCCTGTCCTGCTAGGGGGTTCTGCCCACCCTGCCCGCGAGCCTCGGCGGGGCGTCTCGGCGGCCAAACCCACGTGGAGCCACGGCTGCCCGGAGCTGACAGCGAGCGGTGCGTTCCTGGTGCTGGCCCCCGCGTCCCTCATCCCCGCGTTTGACTCCCACGTCACAAAACCTCATGTCACGGCCCAGTGGGAGGAATTTCCCCGCGTGTCCAAGTGGGGGGCCCACCCCACCCCAGGCAGGATTAAAACCATGCAAATACTATTGTGGTAAAACAAGCCAGTTAAAGAAGACAGCATTGCTCCTGCTGGCCGTATGGTGGGTGACTCTCAGGTCTGCAGCCCGTCGCTGAACCTCTGACTGCTGGTGGCCTCTGCAGGGACATCGGGGCCCAACTGCAGGTGGCAGACCCCCCCCCGGCTGTCTGAGCCCGGCGTGGGATGTGGTGGCTGGGGGATTGGTCATCTTCAGGCCCTCAGAGCCCCTGGGGAAGAGCCCTTCCTGGCCCCTCTGCCCACCACCACCCAGACCAGCGGATATGGAGCCACCGAGCGGTCCTGCCCATCTGGCTGCCAGCCCTCCCGGAGGGATGCTGAGAGCTGGGGGCCCCAGATTGAGTGACTGTCCTCATCTCAGGCCTCCTGGCTTCGACAGTCTGATTGGAGAAAGACCATTAAACCTCCTCCTTTGTAAAACACACCCTCTGAATTTCCCTTGGTTTTGTGGGTCCTCAGAGCCCGTTCATATCAGTTTGTGGGGTGCAAACATAGCCTGTAATTCCAGCGCTGGCCTGAGGCAGGGACAAGAAGGACCAAAGGGGTGAAGGCTGCCCGGGGCCTCAGAGCCAGCCACTCGCAGGCGGCAGGCCTCCCCCTGAGTCCTCCAGTCCCGGGACCAGCGTGGAGACGAGACAGATGACAGAAAAGCGATTTACAATTTGGCCTGTTCTATTTCCAATTAGAGCACAGACACTAGTTAATACCCGGGGCCGGGAATCTCAGGCAGAGATAAGGTGCAGCTACGTCCATAAAACTCCACCAGGAACAAATGCTTTCGCACAAATTTGCAAACAGCACGGTTTTTGTAAATAACCATGATCTGTCTACCGGCCATGCTGCCGATTGTACGTTTCTTTCCTTCATGACACTTTAATGACGACCTAATTTACCTACTGTTGCCTTAGGTGCAGCCAACGTGATTGTCCAATGTAGTCCCAAATCCATCCCGATGGCGGTAATTCATATCGACCAAGCGTTTACAAATTGAGCTTTTTCCCCTGTTATGCCTGACGGTGAACTCGCTAACAAGCGTGCCCGTGCACGTGCGGCTGACCCAGCACCAGGCCTGCCCACACTGAGCCCCCTTGTCGGGGCTGCGTGGGATGGGGTGCCAGGCCAGGGAACTGCGGGGTGGTCTGGGGAGGGATGGAGAGGAGTACCCTGCTCTCGGGAGACAGCGAGGCCGGGCCGGGCCAACCGGACAGGATCTGATGGGTGAGGGACCACCATCGCCATCTAGAGGGCTCAGCCTGCTCTTCTGTAAGGTGGGCCCTCCCCACCCCCCCAGGCCCCCTGCTCCAGGGTCTTGGTGAGGATGAAAAAGCGTCGTCCCAGGGAGGTCTCCCTCCCCACCGAGCTGCCCTCGTGCAAGGTAACCTTGTTTATTTATCTGTTTACTCCCTTGAACCCGGTACCCTTCTGCAACATCTTAGCACACTCTGGCTGGGTGGCGTCTGCTTTTTCCACAGGCCAGCCCAGGGCTGGGCCAAGGCCAGCAGTCGGTCAGCACTTGCTGAGTGCCTGGATCGCTTCCGTCTTACTATCTTGTCGCCATTGACACCCTGTACCCAGGGAGGCGCTGGGAAACCGCTCATAGCCAGTGCCCTCGAGTGTCTCTTCCCATCTATCTACACAAGCTCACCAAGTGGACGGAGGGGAGGGAGTGCTCGCGGGTGGACCGTCCCCAGAGCTGCTGCACAGCTGAGGACACAGACTTGTTAGTATTCAGCCAACCAGCACTGGGGACCGTGGAATCTGTGGATGGGTGACCGCGTGGGTGGGAAGTGAGGTGAGGCCGGCCAGCTGGCTGGGTGGGTCGCTGGGTGAGGGGTTGGTAGATAGGCAGCTGGAGGGTGGTCTTCAGAATAGAGAGTCGGGTGTGTGTTCGGGTGCATGGTTGGCCTGATGGGCTGGTGGTTGGATAAATGGATGATTAATGGGTGAGTGGATGGATGGCTAATTAGCAAATGGGTGGGGTTGGGATTTGGTGGATGGGCAGATAAATAGATGGACTGTGACGGATGGGTGGGTGGAAGGAGAGATGGGTGGGTGGGTGGATGGATGGAGAGATGGGTGGGTGGGTGGATGGATAGGTGGGTGGGTGGGTGGGTGGGTGGATGGATAGGTGGGTGGGTGGGTGGGTGGATGGATAGGTGGGTAGGTGGGTGGATGGATGGGTAGATGGGTGGGTGGGTGGGTGGGTGGGTGGATGGATGGGTAGATGGGTGGGTGGGTGGATAGGAGGATAGATGGGTGGGTGGGTGGGTGGATGGATGGGTAGGTGGGTGGGTGGGTGGATGGATAGGTGGATGGATAGGTGGGTGGGTGGGTAGATGGGTAGATGGGTGGGTTGGCGGGTGGGTGGGTGGGTGGGTGGGTGGGTGGATGGATGGGTAGATGGGTGGGTGGATGGGAGGATAGATGGGTGGGTGGATGGGTGGATGGATGGGTAGGTGGATGGGTGGGTGGATGGGTGGATGGATGGGTAGGTGGGTGGGTGGGTGGATGGATGGATGGGTAGGTGGGTGGGTGGGTGGATGGGTAGGTGGGTGGGTGGGTGGATGGATGGATGGGTAGGTGGGTGGGTGGGTGGATGGATAGGTGGATGGATAGGTGGGTAGGTGGGTAGATGGAGAGATGGGTGGGTGGGTGGATGGGTAGATGGGTGGATGGATGGATAGATGGGTGGGTGGATGGGTGGATGGATGGGTAGATGGGTGTGTGGGTGGATGGGTAGATGGGTGGGTGGGTGGGTGGGTAGATGGGTAGATGGGTGGCTGGGTGGATGGGTAGATGGGTGGCTGGGTGGGTGGATGGATGGGTAGATGGGTGGGTGGATGGGAGGATAGATGGGTGGATGGGTGGATGGGTGGGTAGATGGGTGGGTGAATAGATGGGCATGAAGGAGTTGGGTGGATATTTGGGTGGGTGGTGGACAGGTAGATGGACACGTGTGGGTGGGTGGGTTTGTGATTCAGTGGGCAGGTGGGTGAATTGGTGGATTGTGGATGGGTGGGTGGGCGGTCTGATAAGTGAGTTAGTATATGGGTTGGTGGATGAGTGAGTGGGGACAGATCAGTGGTTGGATGGGAGCTGGTTAGAGGTGGGTAAGCAAAGGGAAGGAGCCGTGGAGGGGCCGGGCGCGTGGGCTAGTTGAGGGTGGATGCTGGGTGGGTGGATGGGTGAGGTAGTGGATGGTGGTTTAGCAGATGGATGGGTGGGCAGGGGCCTAGCGGGAGCTGGGTGGGAACCCAGCGATGCTTATTCACTGGCGCTTCTCCTGGCTGCGGTAGTGGGCCTTTCTTCCGCATCTTCACCGCAGGACACAGGCCACTGGGACCGTGAGGTGAGGCGTGCTTCACTCGCCTGCTTCACTCGCAAGAAACAAAAACAAACCCAGAGAAAGGGCTGCTGGGGCGCTCAGACAGACTGGAGGGGCGCTTAGAGGAGGGAGACCCCAGTCAGACTGGGGTGAGAGGGAGCGGGGTGCCGGCAGCGGGGGTGGGGGACAGCATGGGGATCACCGGGCTGGGGCCAGGGGCAGCGGGCCAGGTAGGTCTGGGGCTCAGGACTGGGCCGGGGAGAGACCTGGCAGGAACAGCTGAGCGGTGGGACCGGCCCAGGTGGAGGGAGGGTCAACAGGGCTGTGAGAGGGCGGGGTGGGCTCCCTGGAGGAGGAGGTGCTGGGAATCTATAATGTCGATGGAAGTTGTGGGTCTGTGAGCCGTGGGGACAGGGAGCATGTGCATTGTGCCCTGTGGCCCTCCCTGAGGGATGGGGCAGGGAGGACAGGGGATCAAAAAGAGGAGTGACAACCTCACCCCAGTCGAGGAGTGGGGCGTCCCCGGGACACAGTGCTGGCCTCCCTTGCGGAACAGCCGTCCGGTTCCCGCCCAGGCCATCCTGTCCACACTGCGGCATCCCGGACCAGCAGGGTCCTCACCGTGCACTGGCCTCGGCCTCAGCGGGCGAGTGGGGGGCCCCTTTCCCAGGCGTGGGGACCGGGCAGGTGAAAGTTCTGTTGCCAAGCCCAACCCAGGGAGCTGTGCTTGGGGTAAGCATCAGTGACACCCTTTCAAACGGTCCCTCGTAAACGCTTCTCATCGGCAGCTGCGTTGACGGCACTCCTGATTTCACGGCCGCTCGTCTGCATCTCCGGGGCCACCGATGCCCCCTTCCCTCTCCCGGCCCCTCACCCCACAGAGCCTCCCGCGGGCCCCCTCCTGAGCCCCCTGCCTCCCTAACCACTTCCTCCCACTAAAAAGCCAGATTTTTCTACCATTTGTGCCGCCTTTAATCCATAGGAAGTCAATTTTCCGCTCATATATTAGTTTATTTTATATTTTCAAATTGATTCGACTATACATTGATTTCCTGTTGTGGGTATTGTGTCCTGAGCGAGGATTACGCATCAGTAGGAGTGGAGACCAGTGGCTCACGGAGGTTGCTCTGAGCCCAAGAGCTCTTATCTTGAAAAGGGAGAGTCCAATTTTATTGAAACAGCTAAAATCCCACTTAATTGAATTTTTTTCCTTTAAGATGTACAAGCTTAGAGACTTTTGCTTTCCAATTCAACTCAGGCTCCGTGGCGTTTAAATTTCCAAACCCATAAAGACCTTTATGAAAAAGACCCAGCGAATATTGTATTTCTGAGCTGAGCTGCCCCGGGTGGAGTGCGCGGCATCAGTATTCCACGGAGCGTCTCCTGGTCCTGTACCTTCCGTGCTGTTTAAGGCTCGTGCAGAAAGGACTCCTCCGTGCGCCTCAGCTGTCGTGGGCTCCAGGGCGGGGAGGGGCCTGGGCTGGACCCGCCTCCCCTCTTCGCAAGCTGACCCTCAGAGGCCGGCGTCTCTCTCTCTCTCACCCCCAGACTGAGCCAGTGAGGGGGCCCCAACACCTACCTCCCTGTGTCTCAGGACCCTGTGTACCCTGGCTGCCGGCTCCACTCCGCTCAGGGCCTTCCTGCGCTGCGAGGGGCGCCAACCCCACCTGCACCCCATGCCCATCGGCCCTGCCCCCTCGAGCAGGGGCCCTGGCATCTGGCTCACGGGGAGCGGGGAGGAAGTAGGACGACGCAGGTGGCCACCCTCTGCCTGGTGCTCTGCACACGGAGCTGTTGGAGGGTGGCCTCTGCCCCCAGCCCGGCCACAGGGGCAGGTCACACGCAGGCCAGGGGTTGGGTCCTGGGTGCCAGGAGGGACCCTCCCTCATCTGCCGTCCTCCCATCCTGCCGTGGGCCAGGGCTCCTCCGGCAAAAGCCACAGGTGGGTGCTGCGGTGGGTGCTGGGTGAGTCTGGGGGGACCCTCTCTCCTGCGGAGGTCACACCCCCATCCCTGCCCTCCAAGGCTGGCCACGCTGGCCCAGCCAGCGTGCTGCTACATGCGCGTGCCGCTCACACGTGGCTCCCGTGTTTGAGCACACGTCCCTGCACGCCTCCTCACACAGGGCTCGGCCTTCCCGCCAGAGGTCTTTGTCCCGCCTGATTACATGGTCTCTTTAAGGCCTGGCCCCATCGTCCACAGCCCCTCACCCCTCCCGCCAGTCGCCTTACCACCCGGGGGCTGAGCACCTGGGGGCCGGGCAGGGCCAGGTAGGGTGGGCCCTGGGGGCCCGGGGAAGCTCCCGCCAGCCTCGGAGTTTCCAGAAGCCACCCAGGTGTGCCCCTTGGGGGCCCCTCCATGGACTCCGGCGGCCCCCAGACTCCCCTGGGGCCCCAGAGCCCATGGTCATGGGGGTGGGCCGGGGCCTGGGCTTGCCTCCCCTCTGGCTCCCCACCCCAGCCTCAGTTTCCCCAGTAGCACAGGGGTTGGGGCTCCACTCCCCCCACCAGGCTGGCAGCTGAAGGCCTGGCGGGGCGGAGAGATGCTGGGTTTCCCGCACTGGGCCCCCTGGGGGTGGCGAGTGAGCCGACCCCTGCGCCTCTGGGGACGCCCGTCCCCACCACGGCCTGGGCTGTCCTCCTGCTGGTCTGACTGTTCTGCCCAGCTGGTGAGGCGAGCGGGGCACGGTGGCTGGGACGGCCCGGTGCCCCGTGGCACCTGCCCGACGGTTACCTGCTGCCTCTTCATGCACAGCCTCCCACACGATGGTTTAACGGCTCGGGAGTGGGGCTGCTGTGCCTTTCTGCCGAGAAACTGCTAACGGCGGTCCGGAAGGGAAACAAAGTGGCCCTCGTGCAGCCGCCTATACCCGCTCCTGAGTGCGCCGGCGCTGCCCCGAATTATTTCCTCAGCTCGCTGGAGCTTCCGGAGAGTTCTCGGACCGGCAGCTCCCTGAGGGCTCGGGAGGGCAGGGAGCAGGCAGTGCCCCGGGGGAAGCCGACGCCACGTGTCGAACCCACCAAGCGGGGGCTCAGCTTTGCACGTGGTGGTGGCCCAACCGCAGGTGGGTCGAGTGCCATTTGCAACAAAAGGGCTTCACGTCCCCGGGTCCAGGCCGAGTGGGGGTCAGGCATGACGCTCAGCCCCTGCCCACCTGCCCGATACAACAACCCCTGGACCTGGGGGCCAGCAGGAGAGCCAGCTCCCCAGTGGGGACCAGGGTGCCCGGTGGTGTGGACAGGGCAGGACACTGGGGAGAGTCCGGACTGGTCCTGAGGGGTGTGTTTCTGCGTGGGTTCCATTCACTCCTTCCTTTTTCCTTCAGCAGACGTTTCCTGGGTGGCATCTGGGGCTCTGCCCGAGGTGTCCCCAGCCTTGGAGGGGACAGACATGAAGGTCGCACAGGCAGAGTGACCGCCTCCAGGGCTGACAGAGCCCCGAGCAGGGCTTGTCCGCTCACGGCTGCTGCTGTGTGGGCAGGCTTCCTGGGAGGTGCACTGGGCCCTGGACGGGACCCCTCGTGCCCCCCGTCCTCACTGACCCTCCCTTTCCTTCCCTGGCCAATGCCCCGTCAGCCTCTTCTCCATCTCCGCCAGGTCATTTCTGCCCCAAACTCACGCCTGTCGGGACTTCCAGCACCACCTCTGCTGTATGGGATGGGCCTCCCTGTCTGTCGCCCCCCCACCCCCAGGCTGGGGCTCTGCAGGGGTGTGGGCAGACTGCCCACCTGCACACTGGCCCTCGAGTTCTGTAGGGGGCTGTCCACGGCCTGTGCATCCTGAGGAGGGTCCCGATGAAGGCCCCGTACCGGGAGGTGCTTGTGACCATGGCGACGGGCATCTGAGGACCACGGCCCCTCTGGCCTTGGCAGCCACCCTGGGGAGCATCCATTGGCTCCTGACATGCGGGAAGACTGGCTGGGAGCCTGCAGCTCCCCCTCCGCAGCCCACCAGCCCGGGGCCTCCCCTGACTGTGCGACTCGGGCTGTGTGCACCCCCTGGGCTAGGGGGCAGCCCACCCCCGGGCGGCATCCGGAGAGCAGGGCTTCTGCTTCTCTCTGGCCTGTTTTCTCACCGGGTCGGTGCCTCCCTCTGGGCGGCAGCAGGCGAAGGAACCGGCAGTGCTGGGCAGAGCGGGGGGCTGGGCAGTGGGCGCTGCAGCGTGCGGGTCCGCAGGGGCGGTGCTGGTTGCCACAGCCGAGCCCCTGCCCGCTCCCACCTCCTCTGCCTGCCGGGCCGGGCCTCTCCCCGCACGTGTCTGAACACACGGAGGGTCAGCCCGGCCGGGCGGTCACAGCACATTTTAATGGTGGAATGTAATTCTGGGGCAGTAGAAAAATGAAAGTGAGAAGTCTATGAATTATTACAAACGCACTCAACCTCCGCGGCCGTGCGGCGGGCCCTGGGCTGGAAAGGCTTTTTCTCTCGTGTTTAAGTTAGCGTGGAAGATGGAATAGTCACAGAGACACACTGGCCACT
>NC_089223.1:138740316-138762816 GCF_963924675.1 Phocoena phocoena
CCTGTCCCTCCCCAGGCCTGGCAGGTCCCTCCTTCCCTGCCAGCCCAAGGCTGGGAAAAGCCACAACCCCCAGCAAAGCCCAGGTGAGACCCGGGGCCACCTCTGAGACCCCTAGAGACCTGGGTCTCCATCTTGTCAGCATCTGACTGGTGTGCCCTCAGGCCAGCTTCTCCCGCCACCCACCCCTTTCCTGGGGCAGAAACACTTCCCTGCTTGGCCCCTCCGACGGCATCACTCCCGACCCAGCTGGGGCTGCTGACTGCGGTGGGACTGAGGGGCCCTCTGCTCACACCTGTCTTGGGGGGGGATGGGCTTTGGTCAAACTGCCCTGAGTTTCACGGAAAATCCTGCCCCAGGACAGCCCGGTGTCCCTGGAAAGCAGAACTGGCTGGTCAGTCTCCCACCCACTCACCGTGTGCCCAGCCCTCCCCCAGCCCTCTCGGCCCCCATGCCTGGCAACAACCTACCCCCAAGCTGATGACCACTGCAGCTGAGGAGCTTGTAAGTCAGGCCGGCTTGAGGGCCCAGGATAAATTTATGACTCTGGCTGGGAACCACATGTAATAAACAGAAGTCAATTTTTTTTTTTGCGGTATGTGGGCCTGTCACTGTTGTGGCCTCTCCCGCCGCGGAGCACAGGCTCCGGACGCGCAGGCTCAGTGGCCATGGCTCACGGGCCCAGCCGCTCCGCAGCATGTGGGATCCTTCCGGACCGGGGCACGAACCCGTGTCCCCTGCATCGGCAGGCAGACTCTCAACCATTGCGCCACCAGGGAAGCCCACAGAAGTCAATTTTTATGGCCATTGTCACTGTGTCCTCTTGCTGGCCAAAGAGACTGGCCCCATTTGCATCAGTTAATCAGACGGAAAGTGCCGGATCTGGGAAACCCAGCTGTCTCAGGGCCCCCTCCCCAGAGATGGGGCGCCCTTCTGCCTTCCCACCAAGGGCTGAGCGCAGGTCGTAAAGTTCCAGCTCAGATGCCATGAGAAAACTTCCATTATCTTGGCAATTTCCTAAGTCATTTGTTCCCACATTTAAAAGGTAAAACAAACCCAGGGCATGGGAAGGTGCCTGGGTGGAGAAGGCTCCCTGTGCCTGGGGCAGGCTGGAGGCTCACCCCGGGGCCCTAGGAACTGGGGGGTCGGGGTCGGCTCGGGGAGAGGGCCCAGGGCTGTGCCCGACCCCAGGTCCCCCGAGAGGAGCATCAGGTGATGCCACTGGGGTGCCCTCTGCCCCTGGCTGGCCCTGGTGACATGGCGGGGGGTGGGACCCTTGGTAATTTTGCTGGGCGCCCGCCGAGGAGGACCAGTGTGCTGCCCTGTCTCCCGCACCTGCCGGGTAGCCCCCTTCATCTTATGCAGGAGACGGCCGGGCTGACCAAGCAGTCTGTGTCTTTGTGAAAATGGCCCTGAGAGGGCAGCGCCCCAACAAGTCGGGGGCTCGAACCACAACCGGCCCTCGAATGTTGACAGCGGCACTGATCGCAACGACCAAAAGGTGGGAGAGGCCCAGGTGTCCACCGGCCGGCGAAGGGATGAGAGCGCAGTCTGCCCCCACCAGGGAAGATCACGCGGCCACGCACAGGAACGCAGCGCTGGCACAGGCTACAGCTACCATGCAGCTGGGTCTTGAAGACCGCACGTCAGGTGGAGGGAGCCAGACATAAGAGGCCGCCCAGCGTGTGATTCCGGGACGGAAAGCAGATGGGTGGGTCCCGGGGCTGGGGGAGGGCTGGGGAGTGACTGCGGGTCGTCGTGGGGTTTCTTTCGGGGGTTGATGGAGCGTTGTGGAATTTGACGGTTGCACAACGGTGGAAATGTACTCAGTGCTGCTAAATGTAGTTTAAAATGGTTGACTTGAGGTTATGCGCATTTCACTTGAATTAAGAAAATAAATTAATTGGACTGGAGTTCATGGGGCACCTTAGTAACCACTTGCGTGAGTTATCTTACAACAGGAGGTCCTGGTAAGGAACGTGGAACTGACAAGTCACCACCATCCGGAAGGATTCAGGAAAGGTCAAAACGAGAGGGGAGACGCCCGTCCACATTTCCTACCAACCTCCCAGAATCCTTCTCGCTGGAACCCATCTTGGCTGAGCGATGCACGCGCCACCGGAAGGACCCTGAGTCGGAGTGGTTGGCCAGGGACAAGCGGGAAACTACCCCATCACCATAAAACCTGAGGCTGCGAGCCACGTGGGAGAGCAGTCCTCCTGGGGTCCCTGACCGTCCTGCTCTCCGCCCCGGGCTCCCGTTCCCAATAAGGTCTCTTGCTCTGTCAGCACGTGTGTCTCCTCGGACAATTTATTTGCGAGTGTCAGACAAGAGCCCGCTCTCAGGCCCCGGAAGGGGTCCCCCTTCCTGCAACACAAGGAGGAGTGGAGGAGGCGGGGGCCCTCCGACGGCACTTAGAGGTTGCTGAGCCGTGTCTGGGCTCCCGTGGATTTGAGGGGCAAGGGGGCGTGGCCTCGGGTGGGAGGCCAGACGGGTGGGGCTGCCCATGTGGCTCTAGGTGCCCCTCTGGGGGCTGCACCCCCTTGGGGTCAGGGCTGGCTGAGCTTCAATGGTACCTTACCCCCAAGGAGAGGGGCGGGGTGTGAAATGTAGAGGGGTCTGGGTGGAGCCCAGCTCTCTGAGGGAGCACTGCTCCCACCAGCTGCACTCCCCCCCACCGGGAGACACAGTGGGGGCCGAGCGCGCCCAGGCCCGCGTCCGGCAGGCCTGGCTGCCCACAGTCAAGGGGCTTTGGCCCCCGCAGTGCAAGCCCAGAGACCCCCGGTGACCCAGGGGCTTGACCCAGGCAATTGAGGAGAACACAGAGGGGCCCCAGGGCTACTGTGCTGGTGGGAAACCCATAGGAAGGGCCCCGAATCAATCAGGGCCGTGGGAGCAGGGCTGTGTGATCCTCCTCCTGGCCCTGGTGGTGGGGACGCTGCGTGGGGGCTCCTGGCGGTGGCGCTGCCCCGGTGGCGGGCGGCACGGGGCTGCCCCTCGTCCCTGTCACTGCCGGACAGGAGTGGTGCCGCGGACAGGCTCCCAGCCTTGGCCTGAAGGCTGCGTCAAGGTGCGGAGAGGAGGTGGAGACTTGGGAACCAGGCTGCGAACCGCCCCCCACCCCAGGGACCCCAGCGTCTCATCTGACCAAGGAGGTCGGCGTCTCTCCCTGGGGAGTCCCTCCCAGCGCGGGGTCGGCACGCGAGCTTTGCTTCACCGGCGCAGAGACGGGGCCTGACCCCAGGTCTGCCCGAGGACGGCGGAGCAGACCTCCCGCAGGCAGCGGCGGCGCCTTCTCCGGCCCGGACGGGGCAGACGGCGGGCACCACGGAGGTAATGGCCAGGAAGCCTCCCGGGCCTCCCGGGCCGCCTGCCGCGTCATGGAGCTCTGACGGGAATGACTCCGGGCTGAGCTAATCGAAGCTGAAAAGGTGGAATCAGCGTGCGTCCTCTCCTTTCCCACCTTCATCAATCCCGCTAACTGGGTTTGAGCTCCGCTCGGTGAAGGGAAATGAATATGTAAGACTTCGAGGCCTGATGGGCCGTGGGGCCGCCAGCGGGCGCTCGGGCTGGGTAGCCGCCTGGCCCACCGATCTGCGACCCGGGGAGGGTGCCACCCGGCTCCCGCCCCAGTCATCAATTCAATTACCGCATGGCTGATACATATTCAGGCCCGCGGCCGGGGGGAAGGGGGAGGCCAGACAAAGGCGTCTGTATTTACCCAATAATAAGTTTCATTTGGAGTAGGTTTGCAAACAATTCCCCGTCACATTTGTCCCTGTCAGATCACATTATTCACAAATGAAATTCACGAAGTATCAATTCAATTTCAATGAGGCGCCGCGGCAGGGCTCTGGCTGGGGGCTGCGTCCCCACCGGGCCTCGGACAGCATGGCAGTCGGAGGTAATCAAAGGCTGGCCCGCAGTAACACTTTCCATCTCACCTCTTTTGTGCACATCTGTTCCTGGATAATCCCATTTTCTACACTTCCAAATCACTGGAGACGGCGGCAGGGGAGGGAGGGAGGGGCCGGCCCTCCTGCGCGCTCCGGCAGGCCTGGGGCCCCGCCCCCGGGCCTGCACGAGGCTCCTCCCCGGGGACCCTGGGCCCTCTGGGGCGCTGGTCAGCCTCTCGCCCCCTCAGCCCTCCCCGCACCCACACAGCTCAGAGGCGCCAGCCCTGAGCCCGTTCAGGGACCAACCACCACGTGGCAGCCCCCCAACCTGCCTCCACCCTCCTGGAGCCCCCTCCCCACCTACCTGAGGCCAGTCCCGCCCCCTCCCCGGGATGGGGGCAGCTCTCTGGCCTCGCCCGGGCCTCTGACGGGTGATGACGTCGAGGCCCGCACAGCACCTGGCAAGGCAGCCCCTCTGCGGCCCAAGCCTCTCCCCTGTGCTCTGGAGGCCCTGCCGCACCCCAGACTTCTCCCGGCCGCCGGACCCGTTCGTGCCAACGCCGGGCCCGTCTGCTGCCCCTTCACCACCTCTGAGGGGGTGGGTGGCCCCTCCCCTGCAGTCCGAGTGGACGGGGCTCCCCTGGGGCAGGGTGGCGGACGCCCGGTCAGGCTGGCCTTGGCTCAGAGGGGCCACGTGTCAGGTCAGACTCTGCCTGCCACATAACCCTGGGGCTGCGCCGTGTGTCGGGCCGGGCCTGCTGGGGGGATGGACACCCCCCAGCCCAGTGTGAGCGGGCACATGCTACGCCTCTGGGCCTCGGTTTCCCTGTCTGTGAAGGGACAGGTCCTTCCTGTGCTGGGCCTGGCCTGGCCTGGGCCTCACCAAGGGAGTCCCAGGGAGCCAGAGGGGGCAGGAATCAGAGACCCGGGCAGGAGGTCAACCCCAAATCTCAAGAGCCTGGGGGCGGGCCCTCACCTCCCTGGCCTGGCCTCTGGGACTTGACGCACACCTGGGGCTGCCTGGAGGCTGAGCGCCAGCCCCAGGGACTCCTGGGGCGGGAGGGAGGGGTGCGCTGTGCCCTGGTGTAGCCGCCGTGGGCTTTAGGCGTGCACTCTCTGTCAGCCTGTGCTCACCTGAGCTGGGTGTCTGCGGGAGCAGGGCAGGCGTGGGCCTGCGTGTGGGCTGCGTCTACAGGGGCCCGTGCCCGTGCAGGTGACCGCGAGCCCGGTGTGTGTGCACGTGTGTCTTTCACAGCGGCCCTCACAGGCAACCTGTACACGGACGTGGCTGCCGCAGGGAGCTGAGGTCCGTGCTGTCTGGGGCAACAGGACCTGCAGGCGGGCTCCACCTCTTTTTGCTTTGGTGCCTCGGACCTCAGCGCCCTCACCTCCGAGGCAGCAAGGCGGGGCTTCTGCTCACTGACTGACGCTCTCCCGGGGCCCTGGGGCTGAGGCTCTGCCCGCCGTGGGCTGGGGTGTCTGGGGGGGCATCACCTGTCCCTGAGGGGCCCTGCCTCCTACTGTCTCTGTCCACTGACGAGGGCAAGCCTCAGAAATGGGAGAAAATCACCATTGCATCTCATTTGTTTGCCTGTGTTTTTAACTTAATCAACGACCTTTAGGATAGTTTTAGGTTCACGGCAACGCCAAGCAGATGTACCGAGATTCCCATCTGCCCTCCGCCTTCCCCACCGCCAGCCTCCCCCCCATCAACACCCCATCAGAGGGTACCTTTGTCGTGATCAGTGAACCTCCGCTGACACGTCCTCACCCCCCGCAGCCTGTGGTTCACATGAGGGTTCACACTCCGTGTCGTGCCTTCTGGGGCTCTGGACAAACGTATGGCGACGTGTGTCCTCCATGACAGCATCACACAGAGTCGTTTCCCTGCCCTAAAAATCCTCGCTCTGCCTGTTCATCCATCCCCGTCAACCCCCAGCAACCCCTCATCCTTTCACTGTCTCCATAGCTTTACGTTTTCCAGAATGTCATAGACTTGGAATCACACAGTGTGTGCCCTTCTCCTACTGGCTCCTTTCACTCAGTCATATGCATTTAAGTTTCCTCTATGCCATGCCCTGTTAGTCCTTCCTTTTCAGTGCTGAGTAATATTCCACCGTCTGGATGGACCACAGTTTATTTACCCACTTACGCTCTGGAGGATGTCCTGCTGCTTTTGACAGCTATGACTAGAGCTGCTCTAAACACCGTGTGCAGGGCTTTGTGTGGACGCGTTTTGCCGCCCCTGGGGAAGTACCGAGGGGCGTGATTGCTGGGTCGTGCGCTTAAGAGGGTGCTGAGGTTTGTCAGAAAGGGGCCTGTGTCTGGTGTCCCTGTCTGCCGAGGAGGCCAGTCCTCACCAACGGGAGAGAACTGTCGTTTCACAGTGTTTTCAGCTGAGGCCACATTGTCTCTTCGTTGCCTCAGTTTGGCCGCCTTGCCAGGCTATAAGCCCCCAGAGGTTCTGGGAGCCGAGCCTACCTGCCGTCGGGGGCTCTCGGCGGGGGGGGGGGGGGGGTCCGGCTGAGTGGGAATGCTTTGACCCTGGGGAGGCTGCACTCGAGCCTGGGGGCCCAGCAGCCGGCCTCCTAGCCCAAGAGACCCACAGGCGTGGGAAGCGTGAGGAACAGGCACGTCGGGGGGCCGAGTCCCGCACTGACCCCCCACAAGTGGCCTCAGCAGGGCCCTGTGTGTCCCACGTAGGGCGCCGTGAGTGACATGGGGTGCAGAGGCTGGCGGGGCTGCTGGCCTGGCCCCAAAATTAAAAGGCGACGTGGTGGGGAGCTCCAGGCCTTGGTCCCGAAGGGGCAGCCTCTTTCCTGGGTGCACTGTGCCCTCCCCCGCCCTCCCCCAGGGCAGGCGGGACGGGGCTGACCCAGCGGCCTGGGTCTGGCGGCTGCCCTGCTCCCACCGTCTTGGCCGGATCGTCACTGGCATTCAGCTCTCTTGATATATTGATCCCAGGACCAGAGCATGTTGTAAAATGAGGTGATCATAATGGGATTTAAAGTTATTACGGGTGAAGCCGCAGTAACACAGAGCGAGGGCTTGGCAGTGTCATTTACGGCTGAAAAACCGCGGCTGCGGCGGCTCCGCCAGGCCCTCGGGAGGGGGGCCTCTGGCGTTGGGACCCCTGGGGCTGAGGGCTGAGCCCAGATGATCTGTGGCTCGACTTTGGTTGTCGTCAATTAAAGGGCTTCTCTGCAAACCCAAATTGCTCAGAACCTGCGGCAAAGCCAGCCAGACTCGCGGGGGCGGCTGTGAGGACAGGCTCCATGCACACTCGCACGCGCACACGCACGCCCCCTCCCTGGCTCCCTTCCCCCCACCCTGGGGGTCACGCGGTGTCTCTGTCCTGCTGGGGCCCCTGGCCGGCGCTGACGCGTGTGTGTCCGGGTTCACACCGGGAGCGCCTCACAGGCTCGCACACGGCGTCCCTGGACGCAGCCGAGCCCCCTCTGGAGGTGCTTCCTGGTGAAGGCGCCCGAGGCCTCCCGGCACCTGGGTCCTCGACACCGTCGCATGTGGTCACCAGCGCTGGGAAAAAGCCGTCTCTTTGTCACACGCCTTCCTCTGCACCCCGCTGCGTTCCTTGACCGAGGCACCGTGTGGGGCGCCCAGCACCGTCTGCTGTGGCATAGAGACCCTCACCGGGGGCGATGATGGAGGGGGTTGGCCCCCCGGCCTCTGCTCACGTGCTGGGCCGGGAACAGGCAGTGATGACCCCCAGGAGGGGCTACGGAAGGCCAGGTCCGGAAGGCTTCTTGGAAGAGGTGGCCCAGAGCTGGCGTCTGCGCTGGCCCCGGAGGCTGGCCACCCGCACTGTGTGCCCAGCCCGGCAGCATGCGGGGCCTGAGGCCTCCTCCTCTCGGGCAGCGGCTCCCCCGAGGGCGTGTGCTCGAGGGTCTGGACACGTCGGCCCCGCGTGGCTTCCTCTGCTGTGTCCTGACAGGTGGCAGGGGCGGGGAGAGGCTGGCAGGCCCCCACTGCCCAGCGCCTCCGGGCCCGGGGACACCCAGAACCCGGCAGCTGCCCATGTGCCAGCCGGGTCGGCAGCTCTCCCAGTCCTACATCAGCCGGACACCAGGAACACGGAGATGTATCGAATTCAGCTCGGCAACCCAGGCGCGAGTGCCCGGCCTTCGAAGGGAAACTTATCTGTAATTAAAATCATGGACAAGTTTTAGAAAGAGGCTGTTTACAACCGGGAAGAAAGCTGATTGGGAAAATGAATACGCTTCCGCTGGGGCTGGGAGTGTTTAATTCAGAAATAAACCCCCCCACAGAGGCGCTTTGCCTTGGTTCTTTTCCCCGGTGCTCTCGGGGGGCTGCCGGCCGCGCCGTCGTTGGCGCTGTCCTTATCAAGCGCGATCGTGCGCACGGGGCCGGGCTGCGGGCTCCCGGGTGGCTGGAGAGCTCGCTGCAAGTCCTGCTCCTCCGCTTGTGAGCGATAAATTAGCCCAGTTAAAATCAGCAGGACACGCTTTTCCAAAGTTTATGTTTCCCTGTAAGCAGATGGGGGCTTCGGCATGTGGGAAGCAGGTGGCATCGATCACCAGTGTCGGGATTTAGGGGACAGAGCTGCTAGTCCTTTTGGAGGAGCCACCGCCCGTACCTGGTGGCAGAAGAATGCGATCTACGCCAGCCGGGGGCTGCCCTGCCCCAGTCACTCGGGAGGACTGTGGCCTCGGGCCTGGTAATCGGCGGAGTGGCCGGTGGGTAATGTGGGGCCACCTGCACGTGGACCTGACCACTACTGTGTCTGCCTAGCTTTCTCCGCGGCTCTTGCGCTGGTGGATGTACCGCCGACGGAATCAAAGAATTTCTGGGTATCGATTGCAATTAAGAGCATGAATCTGAGGGCATTCCCTGGTGGTCCAGTGGTTAGGGCTCCACGCCTTCACTGCCAAGGGCCGGGTTTGATCCCTGGTCGGGGAGCTAAGATCCTGCAAGCCGTGTGGTGCGGCCAAAAAAAAGAAGAGTCTAAGTTTGAGCCGGAAGGGACAGGGCTTCTGGGCAGTAGCCCTCTCCCTCCCGTGCCCTGTGAGAGCCTCCCTTGACCCGAGACGGGCCTGAGACCACCCCCGACTCCTGGGACAGCAGCCTGCACGGGGCTTTTGCTTCTCAATGAATTTTCTTAAACACAGAACCACCCGTGTGAATTAAGAGGAGGCCCCCGCAAGCCAATGCTCCTGACCCGCCCAGCTGCCCTGCCCACCGACCCCTGCACCCACCACAGGCAGGGTGGCCTGGGGGTGGGTGCCACCGTGGGACATAGGCGTCAGTATCCCATGGAGCCCTCGCTCCAGGTCCACCTCCTGTGCGGGGAACCTCATCCCTCATCTGGGGAAATGCAGGCTCGTGCACACAACCAGGGGCCATCGGGGACCTCGGGGCCTGGGAGCAGCACGTGGGTGTGGTGGCCACACGGGACACAGCGCGTGTCCCCCTGGGGCAGTCGGCAGGGCCTGATGAGGTGGGGCGGTGGCCACGTGAGGGTGCCGTGCGAGCTTCCACACAACACCCTCACCCTGCTGTTTCGTCGGGCGCACGGGCAGGACCAGGACCTGGACCGGAATCTGGACCAGAACCTGGGTGGACCTCGCTTTTCCTGCCCTGGCACTCAGACCCCTTAGCACGGCCACTTTGGGGCAGACCCCCTCAAGGCCAGTGCCCCGTCTCCCCACGCTGTCCGTGATGTCACGCCCTGACCCCACGCAGAGCGAGCCACCCAGGTGGGCGCCGGGCAGGGACCACCAGAAGCCCCTCCCCCAGACCCCGTGCAGGTCTAGCGGGAGGCGGTTTCTCAGCGAGCATATGGCCTCTCGCCAGTTACGACAGTCGGGCTCCAGGTTTCGGGGGCCCCTTTGGCGCGTCCTGCCCGCCCCTAGGTCTGGTGCAGAAGGCTCCGCCCGCGTCAAAGGCAGGATCTGGGTGCCGCTGCTGCTCTGGGTCACCCGTGGCTGCGGCGTAGAGCGGAAGGCAGCGCCCGCGACGTGGGTCCTTCCCCGATTTGCTGGCGGGCAGGGCCCGGGTGACGGGATCCTGTGGCTGGAGAGGGTGGCCACCCTTAGAACCTGGGCGGGCTGACCTGCACCCCCCGACTTGGGGCAGCCCCCCACCCCCCCGGCCCCTGCTCCTCCAGCCTGTGGCTGTCATAGAGAAGCCTCTTCTCCTCTGGGGTCCCGCTAAGCCCAGAGCCCCATTTTACCCCTCGCTCAGCCGTCACAGTCCCCCCGTCCCCCCAAGAGGACTCGGCAAAGGTTGGTTGAAGGTGGTAATGATTTCTTGGATATGACATCAAAAGCACAGGCAAGGGCAAAAACCAGATAAATTAGACTTAATCAAAATTAAAAACGTGTGCACTAAAGCACACTATCGAGGTAGCGAAAAGGCAGCCCAGAGAATGGGAGAAGGTACTGGCAAGTCATATATCTGATGAGAGTTTAATATCCCAGATATATAGAGAACTCCTAGAACTCCACAACAAAAAATTAACCCAATTAAAAATGGGAAAAGGGACTTCCCTGGTGGCACAGTGGTTAAGACTCTGCGCTCCCAATGCAGGGGGCCCAGGTTCGATCCCTGGTCAGGGAACTAGATCTCACATGTGTGCCACAACTAAGGAGCCCGTGAGCCACAACTAAGGAGCCTGCTTGCTGCAACTAAGACCTGGTGCAACTAAATAAATAAATAAATATTATTTTTAAAACTGGGAAAAGGACTTGAACAAACATTTCTTCAGAGGTGACACTGCTGATGTCGAGTGGGTCCTCTCCTCAACTTCAGGGCTGTGTGGGGAGGGGGGCAGGTGAACAAGCAGCAAGCTGCCCACACTAGTGGGACAAGGGACAGACTTTGGATTGATAGGTTAGAGAATAATATTTTGTTGTTATGTTGATTTCCTTATTTTGATGGTTAATATTGTGGTTACATAAGAGAATGTCCTTGTTTTTAGGAAGTTCACACTGAAGTATTTAGAGGGTCAGCATGTCCAAAATGTATATGTATGTGTGTGTATATATATATATATAGAGAGAGAGAGAGAGAGGAGAGAGAGAGAGAGGGAGCAAGAGAGCACACATGCAAAGTTTCATCCTGGGTGAAATTAATACTGATAAAAATACTTAAAGCCAGTCATGGTTTTTGTTTTTGTTTTTGTTTTGGCTGTGCTGTGTGGCTTGTGGGATCTCAGTTCCCTGATCAGGGATTGAACCTGGGCCATGGCAGTGCAAGTGTCAAGTCTTAACCACTAGGCCACCAAAAAGCTTGCTAGTCGTGTTTTAAAATATTTTCGGTAGGTGGTGAGTGCTGGGTAACAGATATCCATATGGAATGAAGCAAAAATTGATACCATACAAAAAGTATCTTCATGGTCTCAGGGTAAGAAAATACGTCTTAAGTCGTACAACATAATGTACTAACCATAAAAAGTTCTAGAAATTCAGAGCTTTTATTCATCAAAAACACCACCCAGACTGTGGGGGAAGGTATTTGCACAGGTTGTCATTGAAGGGCTTGTATTATCACAACACAGAGAGTTGCTTCAAACCTACAAGAAAACTTGAATAGGCGTGTCACGAAGAGGACCCCCATGACCAACTCATAAACGCAGGAGAAGGTGCTGGACATCATTTGTAAGCTGGAACAGCACATCAAAACCACGATGAGATGGGACTGCACACCACCTGGCAGATGAGAAGGAAAAGATAGAAAATACCAGGGCACCAGGGGAGACTAGGATGTGGCAGGAATGTGCTGGGAAATGTTTAATGACCCATCCTCCAGGGAAAAGGAGCCCTGACCCGCTGTGCTGGCGGCTTCCGTGGTGTAAATATTCCCACATGGCTGATTTCAAGCCACCCGTGTGACATCACTAACGTTGGGCTGGGAGGAGATGTGTACGATGAGTTCTGAGAGGCTCTGTGCGCTGGTCCAGCCACCACTTCAGAGCAACCAGGACTCCTACACGCTGCTGGCAGCCGTGTAGCTTGGTACAAGCATGTTGGAAAATGATTGGGTGATATTGACAAAACTGAAACAGTTGGCCCTCCCAGCACTTCCCCCCAAGGTGCATCACCAAACAGAAACACACACCTATGTTCACAAAAAGACGTGTGCAAGAATGTTCTTAGCAGTGCTGCCTGGATGCCAGCAACAGTAGGATGGAAAATTGTTCATGGAATAGCCACACAAGGAGATATTTTACACATGAGATGAATGACCCACTGCCACACACAGCACCACTAATGAGCTTCCTACTCACTGCATGGCTCCTCCGTATGAAGTTCCAAACACGCTAAGTGAATTGTGGAGTTAAGAACCAGGATACTGGTTACCTGTGGGGAGAACAGAAGTGCCTAGCAGGTGACACCAGGTGGGCTGGTGACATTCTATTTCTTGACCTGGAGGTGGATACATGGATTTCATTTTGTGACAGTTGAGAGGTACGTTCATACTTCATGCATTTTTAAAACTATAGTCTAATTTTAAAGGGTTTGAAAAAGCATGAAGATTTCTATACTCTAACAATGAATAATCCAAAAAGGAAATTAAGACAACAGTTCCACTTATAATAGCACCAGAAGGAATAAAACATGTAGGAGTAAACTTAATCAAGGAGGTAAAAGATTTACACTTTGAAAACAACAAAACATTGCTTCAAGAAATTAAGGAAGGCATAACAAATGGGAAGACATCCCACGTTCATGGATTGGAAGATTTAATATCGTTAAGATAACAGTACTACCAAAATTGATCTACAGATTTAATGCAATCCCTATCAAAATCTCAACAAGACTTTTTGCAGAAATAGAAAATTTCATCCTGAAATTCATATGGAACCCCAAAGGACCCCAAATACTCAAAATCTTGAAAAAGGGGGACTTCCCTGGTGGCGCAGTGGTTGAGAATCTGCCTGCCAGTGCAGGAGACACGGGTTTGATCTCTGGTCCAGGAAGATCCCATATGCCATGGAACAACAAAGCCCATGCACCACAACTACTGGGCCTGTGCTCTAGAGCCCGTGAACCACAACTACTGAGCCCATGTGCCACAACTACTGAAGCCCGTGTGCCTAGATCCTGTGCTCCGCAACAAGAGAAGCCACCGCAATGAGGAGCCCATGCACCACAATGAAGTGTAGCCCTTGCTCGCCGCAACTGGAGAAAGCCTGGGTGCAGCAACAAAGACCCAAAGCAGCCCAAAAACAAACAAACAGACACGAAAAAGATGGTGTCCCCTTAAAAAAAAATACTCAGAAATGATCAACAGTATTTGGGGAAATTAAAAAAAAAAATCTTGAAAAAGAAGAACAAAGTTTGAGGACTCACAGGTCCTGATTTCAAAACTTATTACAAAGCTACAGTGATCAAAACAGTGTGGCACTGGCATAAAGACTGACATATAGACCAATGGAATAGACTCAAGAGCCCAGAAGTAAACCCTCACACATATGGTCAGATGATTTTCAACAGGAGTGCCAAGACTATTTTATGGGGGAAAGGAAAGGACAGTCTTTTCAAAAGATGGTGCTGGGAAAACTGGATATACACGTGCAAATTGGACCCTTACCTCACACCATATACAAAAATTAACTTGAACTGGATCAAGGACCTAAAGTAAGAACTAAAACTATGAAACTGTTAGAAGGGAACATAGGGGAAAACTTTATGACTTTGGATTTGGCGATGATTTCTCAGATATGACACCAAAACACATGCAATGAAAAAAATAAACTGGACTTAATCAAAATTAAAACTTTTGTGCATCAAAGGACGTTATCAAGAGAGTGAAAAGGCAACCCTCAGAATGGGAGAAAATATTTGCAAATCATTTATCAGATAAGGGACTAATAACCAGGATATACAGAGAACTCCTAAAACTCCACAACGAAAACAACAACAAAGTAAAATAACCCAATTAAAAATGGGCAAAGGACTTGAATAGACATTTCTCCAGAGAAGATGCACGAATTGCCAACAAGCACATGAAAAAATGTTCAACATCACTAACTGTCAGGGAAATACAAATCGAAGCCACAATGAGATACCACCTCATACGCATTAGGCAACTATTAAAACAAAAACAAAAAACAGAAAAGAGCAAGTGCTGGCCAGGATGTGGAGAAACTGGAACCCTGGGCACTGTCGGTGGGAAAGTATTAAATGGTGCGGCTGCTGGAGAACAGTATGGAGGTTCCTCAAAAACTTAAACAGAGAATTACCATAGGATCCGGTAATCCCATTTCTGGGTACACACCCCAAAGAACTGAAAGCAGGGATATACTCGTACACTCATATGTACAGTAACATCAACCACAATAGCTGAGACGTGGAAGCAGCCCAGTGTCTGTGGATGGGTGACTGCTATCCATCCACACGGTGGGGGACAGTGACACACGTCAGGCACAAAAGGACAAATACTGTCTGACCCCACTTATATGAGGTCCCTAGAGGAGTCAAATCCATAGAGGCAGAAAGCGGAGCAGTGGGGGCCAGGGGCTGGGGGGAGGGGAAACAGAGCAGCTGTTTAAAGCGGACAGAGTTTCAGATTCACAAGATGGAAAAAGTTCTGGGGGTGGGTGGTGGTGATACTTGCACAGCAATGTAAGTGTGTTTAGTACCACCGAACCGTCACTTTAAAATGTTAAGAGGACACATTTTATGTTGTGTATTTTACTGCAATAAAGAAATCCGAAAAAGAAGTCGTGAAGAGGTTGGATCAGTCTGGGTCCAATCAGGAGATAGAAACCACACAGGGTCAAACAGGAAAGTTTGATGTGAAGAATTATTCGTGATGAAAAAGGATTAACTGTAAGAGCAGGGGCTCCGGTCCCCTCGGGCTGAGGGAGCGTCCCACCTCCTGGGGGAAGGGCTCCTCGGAGCTGGCCTGCGGTCTCACGGAGGGCCCCAGCGTGCGCAGGCACGAGGCCGTCGGGCGCCCGACTCCGTCCGTGTTGAGGGGGCGGGAGGAAACACCGCACGCGTGTCCCCTACACGCGTGTGGCAGGGAGGGGGACCGGCTCAGGGTCAGCTCCTGGACGGGCCGGCGAGGACGACGGGCTGCTGCCCCGTGGGGCCCAGATGCCGGAAAGCTGGTTCTGCGTCTCCACCTTGGTGGCCCCTCTATATTGGGGGCGCCCTGTCGGCCTCATGGTCGTGTCTTACATAGGAAGAGTAAAATTACTCTTTCGCTCTGTCTTCAACAATTCGAGAAATCTTGTGAAATGTGAATTTGAAGAAAACGAGGGTGGAGATGACGGTGTCCACCTTCCGGGCCCCAGAAGGCGAGTCTGGGACTGATGGACGGATGGACGGATGGACGGACGGCCGAGCCGGACGAGAGCGCTGTGGCCACGGAGAGCCAGAGGCGGCCGCTCTCGTGGGAGGATGGGTCCTGGCCATGCAGAGAACAGCAGGGAGAGGGCGGGGGTGGGGCAGAGACCCCTTCCCAACCTCCTGGCCCCGGGGGGTGGAGCTGGTGTGTGCAGGCCCGTGGTCACCGTGGAAGCCAGCCTCCCGGTGCTGGAAACGGCAGACGATGTCAACGTCCCTGCCCCGTGTGGGTGAGCCCAGCACAGCCAAGGGCCCTCCCTGGTGGTGGGAGATGCGAATAATTAAAACTCTGGTGGGAAGATGCTCAGATCAGCCCCTGGGCGTTAATGGTCTGCTGGTGGACAGGGTGCTTGGCAGAGGCGAGACCGGCACAGTGTCCCGTGGGGAGGGCTGCTGGCCGTCCATCACTGGGCAGCTGACCACGCCCAGCCAGCGCTGCCTTCCGCTGGGACTCCAGGTGACCTTGTAGCTGCTGGTCTCGGTGGGAGACTCCAGAGTCTGGGGGCACCAGGCTGGCCTGTCTGCTCCTGGTCCCCGGAGTCCAGCCCTTGGGTCTCCTCTCACACCATCCACACCAGTCTCCTGCCCAGCCTTGTCCTCCCAGCTGCCCCACCACTGGACACTCACCTGTCACCCTGTCCCCTTGTCCATCCTTTGGTCCCTTCATCCCCTTCACCCCTTCCCTTCCCCCGCTGTGATTCTGTCTATTGCCAAAATCCCACCTGCCTCCCAGTGCCCTGCTGTCACCCCCTCCACCAGGAAGCCCTCCTGGGGGTCTCCAGCGCCACCCTGAGCACCTCCTCTCTCTCAGCCTCACTGCGCTCAGAGCAGAGAGGAAGCTCCCGCGTGTCTGAGTGATGCTAAGAAATGGTTGAATCAGATCCCCGAGACTTTGGCTCCTTACAGGAAGCATAAGTGGGCCCTGACGTCGCGGCAGAGTTGGGGGACTTCCAGCCTCTGGTCCAGGCTCAGATGGGGGCGGCGTGCACAGAGTCTGGCTTGTCCTGGCAGCACCTGGGCCCAGACCCTTAGAGGCAGGGGTTGGAACAGTGCCTCCCCAGAGCTCCTGAGACCCCCGCCCAGGGCTGTGAGCAGGTGCGGGGCTGGGGCTGCCTGCAGATGGCTCTGTGGACTGACCACGGGTGGCCGTTGGCAGTTCTGCCTGGAGAGGAGGTGCCCCCGACCTCGTCAGGAAAGGGGAAAAGGTGCATCTTCCCCTCCTCATTGTGAAGTCCAGGAACGTGGCAGCGGTGCTCAGGGCCTCCACCAGGACCAGGGTTCCCTGAGGGCCTGGGGGACAGCTGGGGGTGACGGCGTTGCCACAGACGCCAGACCTGTGGGTGGCTGGACCCTGGGCCCGTGGTACCTGCGCTGCAGGGTGGGCCTGGCACCGGCGCTCAACTCGGGGTCCAGAGCCTCCAGCATGCCGCGCCTGGTGCCCGTGTCCACTCCCACCGCCGCCCTGCAGCGGCAGAGCCTGGGTCTCCTTCAACCCGGGTGCCCGGGGATCATTTGGGTTCTCGTCTGCACCCAGTGGGGGTTCAGTGTGGCCCCAGCCCTCGGGGAGATGTTCTGGGACTGGTGTTGGACCCGTGTTAACTTTTAATTCCAAGTCTCCAGGCAAAACACAATGGACTTTTGACATACAAATATTAAAAATTAAATTTCCCGAGTTCATTATCTGATAATTAGAACTAAATAACATCTTAACTGAGAGGCCAGCCCCACACAGATCAAGTCAGTTCCATTTAAGATTCCATTAGACCAGTGTCGGAGCCGTAAGTAATGGACCATAAAATTTAATTTGGAAATGATCTCACGCGGTGATGGAGCGATAGCTCTCACAAAGGAGCTGCGGCCCCCGTGGCTGGGCTCACGAGCGGGCGGAATTCAAAGGCATCCGCCACCGTGGCCCAGAAGAACATGTGTTCAGCGCTTTCTCCTTTCTCGGGCCCTGCGGGGTATTTAAAAGTCAGAATTGACCAGTGTAGCTCCGTGTAATTACAAAGATCCCCTTATCAGAGTCTATTTGCAGGCGCAGAAAGAAAAGGCCCGTGCTGGCGTCTCGCGGCTCATTTACATGCGCGGGGATCCACACCTTAATCACAGCAGCTTCAATCGCTCTTGGGCGGTTCCACCTCCTGGCCTCGGCAGGCGGGCCTGGCGATGGGCCTTCAGCGGGCCTCATGCACCTGCCTGTCCGGAGGGAGGGCTACCCCCGCCCCCTGGGGGCCCCGCGGCTCCCACAGGAGAGGGTGAGAGTGGCCAGATTTGTCCAGCATCCCGTGGACCCGTGACAGCTACGCCTCATGGGACCCAGGCACGGAGATCTCGGCTGCCCCGCCCTGTCCTCCTGGCCATCAAATCCCAGGATGCGGGGTCAGCGGACCAGAGACCTGCCCTCCTCCCCGGGCACCTGCTTGGCCTCCCATTTCACCAGAAACGTCATCAGGCCGTCCAGCCTCCGCCAGCAGCCCCTGCAATCGCCAGACCCCAGCTCTCAGCTCTGCGTTAAAGCTGTGTGTATGTCCGGCAGGACCTTCTAGAAGGCCCCTCTAGGAGTGTAGAGGAATTCTCCAGGAGCCGGGGCACCCCCTAGGCCCTGAGGGATCCAGGCTGCCTCAGGCCCGGCCTAGTCTCATCAGGGACTGACCACAGAGCAGACACGAACGTCGAGACACCAAGAGCCCTGTTGGTGGGACACACAAAATGGTGACCCCCTGCTCACACACGGAGCCTGACCCCAGCCCCGCTGAAAAGCTGCTGGCGTCCCTCATCCACGGACCCCTCCTGTCACAGCCAGGCGTGTGGCCACTCCTGTGCCATCCGTGCCAGCTTCTGGGAGCCACAGGGCAGAACCGTGGGCAGGGCCGTGGGGCTGGTAGAGGATGAGGGTGTTGCCAAGGAGGCCACCGTGCCCTCCTGGGTAGGAGCCTCAGCCCTGCAGGGCCGTCCAGCGGCCTCGGGGCACACATACCGCCGGGCATGACCAAGGCCGTGGCTCCCCAGCCCTGAGCGCAGGGCTCACACTGCTCTGTGGTCCTGACGGCTGGCTCTCCATTCTGCTGGAACCCATCCCGGAACTGATGGCTGCTCGGCTCTGACGACGCCCCTCCTTTCACGGGGCCGGGCCCCCGCTGCCCCCCCCGCCCCCCAGCAGGCACCCTGGCAGTAGGAAGCAAGCAGGTCTGCAGCCCTGGGCCTCCAGCTCGGTGGCCCCTGGCGGCTGTGACCTTGGGGCTTCACTTCCTCTCTGCACAGGCAGCCGGGGCAGGCTCCACCCCTGCAGGTGAAATGGGGTGTCTTTGTAAAAGCCCCTGGGCCGGGGTCTACCCAGGGCTGCCCCTCCTGCCGACCCTCCCATGCTCAACTTCGACACTAGTGCAGCCTCCACGCCCAACTCCACCCCCCCCCAGATGCTCCCTGTGGGCCGAGGCAAGAGCCAGCGGCCGCCCGGGCACTGAGGCTAGAGAGGAGCCCTCAGGCCTGGCTCCGAGCACACGCCCTCCAGCTCGTTCCAGCATCCGCGAGCTGCCTCTTATACACCAGAAGCCAGGCCGACATGGGAAGGGTCGTGTCCCCAGCAGCCCGGGCGGTGGTGAGAAGGGGTCATGGGGAGTCAGCGAGGTTTCCAGATGCCCAAAAGTGCCGGCCGGCAGCCTGGGGGCAGGCGGGCGGCTTACAGCTATGGGCTGCGCGGAGAGGACAGGGTTGTGGCCGGGCTCACGCCTGGGGGACCCACCGGGGCCGGAGCAGCGGAGATGAAGGAGGCTGAGGACCCTCCCTCTGCTCCCCTTGCCCTCAGCAGGCGTGGCCGCAGCTCCCAGCAGAAGCCCCCACCGTCAGGCCCAGAAAGGGTCTGAAATTAATTCTCGTTCCCGAGGCGAGCGCAGGTGACCCGCCGTGTACGTGGCCTCGGCCTCGCGGGCTGTCGCGGAGCAGCCGCCGCTGCGTCTTATCTCGCGAGCAGCCTCATTTGTTACTTCTCGCTGAATACGCCCACTCCCATTATTTCTGTAATTCTTGGCAACAACAGCCCTTCCCCTAATGAAACCTGCATTATTGGAAGGTTGCCGTCCTGACCCGGCGGTGATTAGCTGTGTACTGTGTTATTGCTACATATGTAATTGTATAATTGATTTTAAAATTTACTTTTGTGTCCTCACATCATAAAGTAAGCAGCCCATTAGGGGAGAAATATAATTAATATATCTCTAACCGTTTCTACCTCGGGGAGAAGGGCACTGGGGAGGGGTCCTCTGGGCTGGGAGTAGGGGAGGGTTCTGCATGGGCCACCCCTCTCTCACCTTTGGGGGTCCCTCCCAGGGTTGTCTTCCAGGCAGACCTGGGGCTTGAGGGTGTCTTGAGGCCCAGGGGTGTCTGCATCAGGTGGGTGGGGGAGGGCCGGGCACCCGGGCCACCTTCCAGCCCGAAAAGGCCTCCAGAGAGGGATGGGAGCCACACCTCCTGCTGGCGGGCAGGTGGGCCGCGCCCCACAGCCGGCAGCCCCCCAGTCCCCGGCCCAGGGCCCAGCGGCCCTGGCCCCTGCTGAGCTCCGGCCTGGGCCACCTCCGCGGCCCCGTGCTCTGGCCGACCCAGCTGCCTTGGGGGGCGGGGGGCGGGGGAGGGGGCCTCCTGGGAGGCTGCTCCGAGGCCTGGGGCTGCTCCACCACCCCTCCCCACCCATCCCACCTCCGTCTCTCCCGACCCCAGTCTCTGCTTCACGGTCTCCTCACAGCTCCACGGAGCCCCCGGCTTGCCCGCTCACCCCCGCCCGCCGGACCCCGCACTCCGTGGGGAAGGGGCGCGGGCCGCAGACCGAGACGGGTCCCCTCCCGCCTTCGTGGGGAGCCCAGGCGAGGAGGTGCCTGAGGGCTGCATGCGGCAGCTGGAGTGTCACATGGGGGCGACGTTGGGGAGGGGCCGGCGGGCTCCAAGCTGAGGGCCCTCACGCCATCACCCCGCTCCCTTTGGCGCCCAATTTCGTTCTTTTCTGAAACAGCTCTATTGAAATACAGCTCACATACCATTTAAAGTGTACAAGTCAATTTTCTTTTAGTATTAATATATGCCGACGTGTAACGGTCACTACAGTCAATTCTAGAACGTTCTCAGCACCTCACAGCCCTGTGCCCTTCAGCTCCGCCCCAACCAGGCCAGCACTCATCTACCCTCCGTGCTACAGGCTGCTCGTCTGGACATCCCCGGACGCGTGGTTGCTTTTGAGCTAGTTCACGGCCCTCAGCACAACGTCCTCAAGGCCCGTCCGTGTTGTCACACGCGTCTCAGTTTCATTCCAAGGAAAGTCTGCATAGTGATCAGTGTTTGACTGACCACGTTCCGCTTGTCCATCATCTGCCCACGGATGTCGGGCTGGTTTCCACCTTCAGCCGTCACTGCAGCTCCCCGACGTCTGCGGGCACCAGGGTGGCACACACACAGGTGCACACACGTGCCCGCCCTGCCTGGATGTACGTGGATGCCTGTGTGGACGTGCACACACAGGCTGGGCCCAGGGCCAGGCCCGAGCTGGAGCTGGGGACGGAGGGGACACAGAGCTGACCCCTGCCCTCTCGTGCTGGGGCTGCAGGAGCACAGCTGAGGTGTCTCAGCCTCGGGCTCTCGGCGACAGCTTCCTGGCCACAGGTGAACTGATGGGACGGGGTGCTGGGCACTGCCCAGAATGCTGGCCTTGAGGCACACAGGCCCCGGGCAGTCAGCGAGGTGGCGAGCGCGACACAGGAGCCTGGCCTGCTTTGCACCCCGGGTGCAGCCTCCGTGCAGTGAACCTGTAAAGGGCACCGTTCGACCTTCATAAAGCTCGGCGCCTCCTGGGGCACCCACCCTAGCTGCCCCGGTGGGCTTGATGGAGCAGGTGTCCGTCCTACACCAAGAGACCTGGGTGATCTCAGACAAGCGTTCAGGTCCCTCTGGTGTGAACAAGCCCAAGAGATAATGACCTCCGGGGTCAGCCCTAATGACCGGCCGGTCACTGGGGCTTGGGGCTCGTTTTTAAGGAGCTGGCTCGTCCCACAAGGAGCGAGGGAGGGAGGGGTCTGTGAGCGGATCCCGTGGACGGGGCAGGAAACAAGTTTCATTACAGCCACTTGTACTAAAGGGAAAAGTCAGTGACGCAGTGACAGGCAGTGGTGTCCCTGGCGACCCAGGCTGGCACTCGGGAGGGGGTGGCAGGGTTGGGACCCCAATCGCCCAGTGGGGGCGTATCTCCACAGGGCCACCAAGGTGCGGGCTTGTCCTGGGGGGACCTCTGCCCAGATGCCCAGGACAGCTCTCTGTACGGCCGAAGAGCCCCAACACCTGCGTGGTTCCCCCACGGCTGTGCCGGCCACTGCTCAGGTCCCGACTCTTCCATGGATAGGGAAGGCCCTGCCCTGGCCCTGCTCCAGGGTCGTGGCCACCATCTGGGACTGCGTGGCACCGGACAAAAAGTGGCCCTGCTGCCCCTGGGTGGAAGATGCCGGCTCCCTCCCCCTCCCAGCTGCTCTGAGTAGGGGTGGGGGGCCTGGGGCTTGGGGAGGGGCCAGCACAGACCCCAGAAACAGTGGATCTCAACCTCACACGCCTCATGCCCCACCCAGCCTCCCTATCCCACAGTGTTTGGGTCGTCCAAGGCCACCCCAGGTGGCCCAGTCCCCTGACACAGCCACCCGGCCCCCTGCCAGGGAGGAGCCAGCCCGTCCCTTTCCTTGTGCAGGCCAAGCTGTCACTGGCTCCAGGGAGTGGATTCATCAGATAACCCCGTAAATCACACATCAAAACACTGTTTTTCAAGGAGGCCTCTGCAGAGAGAGAGTGTTTCCTGAGCCTGGTTAAGACGCGTGTAACAAAATATATGTAAGAAAGTGGGCTACTTAATCATGGAGATGAAGAGCCGCCACGAGAGACTGTTCTGCTTAAAAAATGCGGTGGTGACTCGCAAATATGTTCTTAGAAGCAATTTTATTACAAACTGTCCCATCAGGCAACGCCTGGGAAATTATGGGATGCCACATTCATTCCTCAGAGGCTGGCTGCAGTGGGAGGGCGTTGGGGGGAATTTATACCGTGGAGCCGGGGGGTGGGGGGCTGGGCCAGGGGACGGGGAGGGGCCCCACTGCGTCCAGGGCCCTCCCCAGGCAGGAGCCAGGCGAAGGCTGACCTGGGGTCTGGGCCACCAGCCGCTCCTCCCAGCTGCTGTCCAGAGAGGCCCCGTGGGCCAGGAGACGATGCCCACACATGCAGAGGCCTGGGTCAGGGCGTCCACCGCAGCT